>NC_133658.1:915500373-915740373 GCF_037893015.1 Macrotis lagotis
AGTCAGACATGACTGAAATAACAAAATGTGCCAGACACTGCTAAACGCTGTCCCCAAAGAGCTCCCAATCTACTGAGGGAGACTGAATAAACTGGAGGTCATCTCAGGGGTAAGGGCTAACAGGGAGAAGGTGGGCCTCCCATGGAAAGTGCACTGAGACTTGAAACCCAGAGGTGAAGGGGAGGAGGGGGAGTCTCCTAGGTTTGGGGGACAGCCCAGACCCTCGCCCCACTCCATGTTTCCTGGCCCCTAGCCAGTCCTGATCGGGGAGCTCCCTCCCCTTCCCCAGCCAGGTGCAAGGTTACCCAGGGTAACCGAGTCTCCAAGCAGCATCTCCATAGCAACCATCTCCCCCAGCTCCATCTCCACCCCAGCCCCTCCCATAGGACCCTGGGCTGCCTCCAAGCTCCTGTTGCTGAGAGACAGAAGCACCTGAACTTCCCTGCCTTGCCCCAGCCCCAGCCCACAAGTATTTTGCTCAGGTCAGGGTAGGGTTTGTTCACCCAAAGACAACCGACTTCTCCAGTTTACACAAAGTCGGGGCGGGGGTATGCCAAGACATCCCCAGTGGGATTTCCCAGCCCTGCTTTCTTCCTTTTCTTCAGCTTCATGTGGAGGTACTTCCCCGGAAATACAGTTCAGTTCAACCACCATCTGCTCTGCCCGCCTCCAGCCAAAGCCCATGCTGGGTGCTGGGGATACAAAACTAAAACTCGGGTGGCCCCTACCCTCAGGGGCCGCTTTCAAGTGGGGGCAATACAGCATCATCATTTTTTTTTCAGTAGGGTGGCAAATTGAATTGGATTCCATTTATCTGAGGGGCAGGAATTCCCCGGGTCAATACAGAGTGATCTTTCCCTGACCAAACGGCCAAGGTCACTGTAAGTCTGGAGAGAGATTTGTTGCCACATGTCTCCCGCTCCTGAAATAGCCCTGTTGTGGGAAATTACGATGATGATT
This sequence comes from Macrotis lagotis, assembly GCF_037893015.1. Lineage (NCBI taxonomy): Eukaryota > Metazoa > Chordata > Mammalia > Peramelemorphia > Peramelidae > Macrotis > Macrotis lagotis. Next base: position 915,501,334 of record NC_133658.1, read on the forward strand.
CCGGAGGGGGGGGCTGATTGGGACAAGAGGAGAGGGAAAGAGCAGGAACCCCTGGGGGAGTCCAGGAAGGCTTCTAGAAGGGGGGGGTGGACACCTGAACCGAACCCTGAGGAGAGGGAGGGACTCAATAGGCAAAGACATGAAGAGGAGAAAAGTGCCATCCAGTTTGGGTGAAGCATCAAGTTCAAAGGAAGGCTGGCCAGGTTGGCTGATCTGAATTGGGTTTTATCTGAGGTACCGGGGAGCCACTGAGGACTCTGGAGATGGGGAATGACCGAACTAGCAGAGGCCGGAACTCTTGCAATTCCGTGTTCCACTCCTCCTGAGTCTTCTGTGCTGACTCCTCATTCTCCTGATGAGTTAATCACCCAGCTTCTTCTTTTTTCCTTCTACCAGGCCTTGGATTTCACAGAAATGGGAACCACCCTCCAATAATACGTGTCAGTATCTGCTCCCCTACCAGTCTGTATTCTCAGGCTGGGGAAGGGGATGGGGGGGGTTGTTGATGGCTTTTGGGGAGAACTAAGAATCCTTGCAATATTCATCAACGATCTCCTGATCCTTCCTTCTTAGGACTCAAAACCCCTTTTCTGGGAGTTACTGGTTTGGCCTCCTGCTTCCCCTGGTTCTCTCCTGCTGGGCACTCCAGGGCCAGAGTCCAACTAGACCCAAGATGGGCTGGCCATGAGAAGCAGAGCCCCCCCCCCCAGGGGCCAGTGGGAGGACGTGCCCTCACTGTCTGAGAATTCAGAGCTGGCCTTGGGAGAGCCTTTCACCTACAGTCCAAGGGGAAGAGTGAAAAAGGAAGGAGTCCAGAGCAAGCAGAGGTCTGGTCTCACTCTTCCAGACCTTGGCAAATGGTGGTTCCTTTGGGCCAAGCCCCGACCAACCATGTCCTCTAAGTTCTGTTCCAGTCTCTTCAACCTAATCACCTGCTCCCCTAATAAGGTGTCCAGGGGTCAAGCCATACTCCACAGGGAGAGAAGTTAGATCATCAGACTGATGAAGGGGAACACTTTTACTTAAGCCCCTTACAAATACATTGTCTCATTTGACCTCACAACAACAGTGGAAACTGGGTATTAGTACTATTATCATCATTCCCATTTTACAGATCAGAAAACTGAGCTCAGTGAAGTCCAGAGGACAGGATGAGCCAAATGTTGAACTGGGAATCAGGAAACCCCTAGTTCCAATACTACCTCAGACATTGCTATGTGACCCTGGGCAAAAGGGTCAGTTTTGTCTTCTGTACAATGGGGATGGCAACCATAAGGGTGAAATGACCTAGGGAAAGCACTTTGCAAGCCTATCACAAGATGTCATATAAACGATAGTGTTTTACCATTATTTGCTGCTGTTGTCATCCAAGGGCTCACAAGCTATTAGGTGCTGGAGGGCAGAATTCAAATCCATGTCCTCTGCTGCTGACTATCCAACTGGACATTTTCAGGGAAGCAGAATGTTCCAAGTGGCCCAGTTGTATTCCAAACAGCCCTGCTCCAGGCTTCCCTGTGTCTGCTGGGACCAACACCATTCTTCCAGGGCAACAGGTCTGAAGACCCACTCAGTGGCTGCCATTTCTGGGTCCATGGCATATCTCCAATGGGTGTCCTTCTCTCCACCCCAACACCTCCACCCTAGTACAGGCCTCCATTGCTTCTTGCCTGGACTATTGAATGGCCTTCTCCCTGGTCTCCCCCCAACCCAGTCCATCCGCACCTTAGCCAATGGGGCAATCTCATGTTTGGGTCAGATCTCGTCCCTCACCTCAAGGAGCTCCAGTGTCTCCCTATTTTTTTTTTAGGTTTTTGCAAGGCAAATGGGGTTAAGTGGCTTGCCCAAGGCCACACAGCTAGGTAATTATTGTCTGAGATCAGATTTGAACCCAGGTTCCCCTGATTCCAGGGCCAATCCTCTATCCATTATGCCACCTAGCTGCCCCTGTCATTCCCATTTTTGACTTAATTCCAATCTCTCCCCCCTCTCCTGGCTTCTTCCCTCCTGCCTACAAATATGCCCTCTTCCTGATAAAACCCTCACTGGAACCATCCATCCCTGACTTGAACCATCCGTCCCTGCTGTCATCCTATAACTCTTCGGCACTTTATAGTAAAACTCCTCCAAAAGGTCAGCTACTGCCAGGGCCTGCACCTTCTTTCCACTCACCTCTTCTCAATTCCTTACAATCTGGCTCAGACCTTATCACTCCACCCAAACAGTCCTCTTCAAAGCAACCAGTGAGCTCTTGGTCAAACCCAGTGACCTTTTCTCCAGTCCTTGGCCTCTCTGCAGCCTTGCCCGCTGTCGGTCACTCTCTCCTCCTGATTCTCCTCCTCCCTCTGACCAGTCCTTCTCTGCCTCTTGCTTAATCCTCCTCCTGGTCATACCCTCTCACCATCAGTGTCCCTCAGGCCCATCCCGGGATTCCTCCTCTTCTCCCTCTGTATGACTTCACTTATGAATCTCAGCTCCCATAGCTTCAACCACCATCTTGATGTTGATGATTCTCAAATCCACCTCTCCTGTTCAGCCTCTTTGCTGACCTCCTGTTTCCAATCTCTAAATGCTTTTCAGCCACCTCACACTCAGGATGTCCAAAACTGTGTGTCCCCTCCTTCATCTCCTGTTTTGCTGATTATCTCCTATATTTCCTGCCTAGACCTTGTTCTGTCTATATCCATCTACTTGTGGTCTCACCCATTAGTTTGTAAGTTCTTTGAGGTTAAGGACTATCCTTTGATTCTTTTTTCATCCCCAGGGTTTAGCACATAGTAGGGGGCTTAATAAACATTTTTTGAATACATTTAACTTATATGCCAAAGAAGTGAGATCTTTGCAGTTCCACTGTGGACAGAAAGTAAGACTGGGGAATTGAATGGGAGTTCCTTATGACTAAAATGTGAGCTGCTTCAGGATGGGGATTTTTTTTCCCCCCTTTCACTTAGCGCAGATCATAGACTTTAATATTTATTGACTGATCCCTAGAAAGGAATCTGGGGAAGGACCAGGAACAATTGTGGTGTGAGCCTGCCCACAATGAGCTCAGGCTTGGGGTCCTTTCATTTTTGATCAATGAGGAACTGAACCAACAGACCAAGCTACAAGGTCAGTTATTCCTCTTCCACTCGAGGCTTGTAAAGTCCTGAACTTTATATGTTATCTTTCTCTCCATCACCCCCCATAGAGCAGCCAGATTAAACATCATCCTCCCTGAGCCTCTCTGGGGGCACTAGGAAGAGTTAGGGAAGGGATTCTCACCTATATGGGATGAGAAGACAGACTGGATGCCCAAGCTCAGACATGACCCTGGCCCCAAACCACAAATCTGCCTCCAGACATTGTGGCCCCCCTTTCCTGGTTCCTATCTCCAGCTTGGGGACTGACCCAAAGGACAGGAGCTCTCTAATCAAACGCCCCAGGGATCTATCTGTTCTTGGTGTTTTACATCTTTACAGGTCACTAGTATCAAGACACAGATGCAAAGTTTGTCCAATTGATAGATGTCCCAAGGCAGGGAAGGATAGGGTAACCCACTGGATACTAGAGCTAGGATCTGAAATGATCTAAAAATCTAAAAAGGTATAGACAGCATGGGTATATGTAAAGTCCACTCTTGGGTTTAAACAATAAACTTTATAGATAAAACTGAGCAATCTTGACTATTACAGCCAACCATGAAGTGGACACCAAAACACCAAAAGGACAAGATGGGGCCTGACCTGCAAAGATGGGGGGTCTCATTGCCTTCATGTCCAGGATCACAAAGTCCTGTGAGGGGATTTCAGGACCACCTGTGTCCCTGAAACAGCACCATTAGAATTTAACCACCAGGTGGCCACCATTACCTTCCATCCACTAGCCAAGTGAACTATTCCAGAGGGTTCCAGGGGTGTTCCCAGAGCCAAAGCACCCCCATCCCTCACTAGAGAGCCCCACTGAACTGAAGCTCAAGTAAGTGGTGCCAGCTGGAATCAAAGTGGATCTAGGGCTATGGAAACAGGAAAATGGAAAGTCACTTGGAAGGATGAGGATGCTAAGGATCTTCAGTTTCTTCTCACGAGCAAAGGTGAAAACCCCCTATTCTTATGTTACAATCATTAGTTTGTAAAGTTTCTATTTGACATTTAATTGGATGATATTGAGTAGAAGTAAAACAAGAAATGGCAAATCAATTTGCCACACTCGACCTCGACTGTGTCTTCAGCAAACTTGTTGGGGTTCTGTTTTTTTCACTCCTATGTGTAATTCCTCAGGACGGCCATCTGGGATCCCAGGAAGACTCAAGCACCATCCCTCCACCTACTTCGCCAGGGCCATGCACAAAAGAACCCTCAATGGAGTCAACCTGGTGTGAAAGTTATCCAGTCCCAAACTTACAGGCAGAAATCACAGTCACCTTCCAGACACTACCCTATGCAAACTCACCAAAGGACATTTTACAGAGTTAATCAAAGGTTATTGTTTGCTTTAAAAGGTCCTCTCCAACCCATAAAAATAAAGAAACTAGATATTTTTAAAAATGAAAATTGAAATAACATAAAGCTAGTAAAAGTGAAAAAAAATTAGGAGGAACTGGGCTTCAGCTCTCAGAAAAAATTTTAAACCCAACTGAGCTCCCAATATAGAATTCTCTTCCTTAGGCTCAAGCCAGCCTTTTTCCTGCAAGTAAGAAACCAAACCACTCTGACCAGGAAAATTCCTTGGTCAAAGCTCAGTGGTAATATATACTGTAGCAACAAATACGTATAAGGAAATGAGAGAACATTATATATTTATAGAGAATAGATTATAGATAAAGCATGTAAAAGTTCAGTATCTTTAATCCTATATTTCTGATCAAAAATTGGTTTCTCAGTCTCTTAATTGAGGTTTATAAGTCTGATTGTTAACTCTGCCCTCCTCAAGTTCTCTCCAGCCATAAATCTGAAGACAGCTCTGTCTGTGAACAGCCTATTTCCATTCTAATTGTATCTGCAAGTTTGGCTTTCACAGTTGTGTCAATGATCAGAGTAAAGACCATCCTGAGAAGGGAGTAAACTAATCTGGTTATCTCTACAAGAGCTGAATAAATTCTTATACTTATGACATTTTGGAAAGGGGGAAATCCCAATGTTTTATATATCTATAAATTACATCATAAAATATCAAGCCAGAAGAGACAATAGTCCTGCTGCTAATTGGATCTTTGTCTGTTCTGACATATGACAAACCTTATGCATGGGTTAGTGAATCTAAAGTAATCAATGACACCTTTATGTGGTAACTTGTAACCTGGTTGGTTGACCACCAAAATTTTATCACTTTTGTGAGACTTCTATAACATACTTTTCCTTGATTAAGTTCTTGGATCTTGCCTTTAATGGTATCTTCCTCCTAGGTTTCTAGGTAAGATATTAGAGAATAAAACTTCATATATGACCTAACTCTTTGTTATTTCATTTTTAGCCTAAAATAATTAAAACTAACAAGAGATAATAGGATGATTACCTCAGGCTTTCAGGGAATTATCTTAGAAAGTCATACTAGATCGTACAGACCCTAATCCTGCATCTCTCCCTCAGGGCATAATAGCAAATAAACGGGGTGGCCCATTGGGTAGAGAATAGGTCTGTGGTCAGGAACACTGAGTTCAAATCTGACCTCAAACTCTTAGGCAAGTCACTGAATCTGTAAAATCTGTAAAAATGAACTGGAGAAGGAAATGGCAAACCACTCCGGTATCTGTGGTCAGGAAACCCCAAATGGGATGATGAAAAATTAACTGAAATGACTGACATCAAAAGTAACATTTTTCTAGAAATAACACAATAGAGCAAAATATGAAAAACCACAGCCCCGAAATGAACAGTAAAATGAGGCAAAGTTTATCCACTATAATAATGTAGCTATAATAGAGATATAATATCCACACAGAGGAAATATGCAAAATGAGAAAATAGTCATAAAGCTTACTTAGGAGGAGAATAATTATAACAGGTGCCTCAGTCTACTGCACTGAAAACGATGGAATTAGCACCAGCATGCAAATGAGCCAAGGTTATCTCCAAGATGCTGCTCTGATTTATGAAGGGACAACAGTTAAAGCCTGAAACAAAAGAGGGGGGTTGAGGGAAAATAAATTTTTCTCTTGTGAAGTCCCTGAGAAACAAGTATACCCAATTACCAAGGTCCTGTCTTTCAGTGGGTTCCTGTAAATGAAGGATTACTGTGGGCTAATTAAACTAACAGCACCTACCACTCACACCATTCATTAATCACTCACTGTGGGCTAATTAAGCCATTTATTCAGCATCTACCACATACTAATTGAAGCAGTTATAAATTAAAACATTTATTCAATATCTGCCACATGCTATTAAACCATCATTAATTGCCTGCTATGGGCTTACAAAACTATTTATTAAGGCACCTACTACATGCTAATTAAACCATTATCAATACCTACAATGGCTAATTAAATTATTAAGTAACTACCTCATGCCATTTAAACTATTTATTAAGCACCTACTATGGTTTAATTAAACCATTTATTAATCATCTACTATGAGCCAAATTAACTATTAAGCACTTCCAATATGCTCATTAAATTATTTATTGATCACCTACTATGAGCTAATTAAACCATTTATGAATCACATCCTATGGGCCAAATTAGCTATTTTTAAGCATCTACCACATGCTAACTAAATCATTTATTGATCACCTACTATGGGTTAATTAAACCATTTTTAATTGCCTGTTATGTTGAATTAAACAATTGAGCACCTACCATTTGCTAATCAAACCATTTATTAATCACCTCTATGGGTCATTTATTAGGCACCTACCACATGCTAATTAAACCATCAACTATGATCTAATTAAAACATTTATGAATCCCTTACTATGAGTCAATTAAATTATTTATTAAGCACCTACCACTTGCTAATTAAACTATTCATCATCTCTTTGGGTCAGTTAAACCATTTATTAGGCACCTATCACATGCTAATTATTTATTAAGCACCTACTATAGGCTACTTAAACCATTTATTTAGCATCTACCTTTTTCAGGCACTGTGTTAAATGCCTTGGATAAGGTGCTTAACAAATATTTATTGAATTTCATTATCGAATTCTGCTAATTAGCCCTTCCCAGTTCTCTTGGACTGAGACCAGGTCAATAGATTCCAGTGTGACCATTGAATCCCTTCTCAGAGAGACCACCTCCACCTTTTGTTCAGAGGACTATAGAAGGGGCTCTTGTTCAGATGGAGATTGGACTGGAGGCTTTTGGGATCCTGACTCTGGGCAGGCCTTTCCCAGATTGACTGCCCCCGCTCCTCTTTGGTCCAGTCCAACTGACCACAGTTCTCTGAAGTCTTTGCCTTTGAGCCTAGGCATAAGATGACTCTTGGACCGGGAATGCTTGCCCTCCCTCCTCCTCCTTGTCCTGTCTTTCAAGGCTTGGTCAGGGACCCGTTTTCTGGCAAGAAGACCTTAACTGGGCCTCCCCTATAGTTGGAGCTCTCCCCCCACTGGAATTTCTTCTATTACCTCTCATTGTGACTCTATTGCAGCTTAGTATCTTAGAGAGAAGCCTCAGCCTTACAGAGCTGGAGAGGAGAGGCTTGCCCAGCTAGGAAGAGTCACATTCCAGGTCTTCTTTTTCCCCCAAGACTAGGGCCTTGTCCACATGGCCATGATGCCAAAGCATCTGGCTTCAAGGCTCACCTCCAATGCATCAACTTGGCCAAAGTACTTAACCCCTGAGCCTCAACTTCTCAATTATAAAACCAGGGGTTTGAACTTGATGGGTTCTCAGGTCTCTTTCATTTCTAAACCCTCTAGTTTTCCTCATCTTTATTTCTCTGAGTCCATCTGAGGAGATAGTGAGCTCCTCAAAAACAACAGTTTCATTTTTTTGTCACTTCACTGCTCTTTGCCTCAGTTTCCTCAACTGTAAAATGGGGATAATAACAGGTCTTTACCTCACAGGTTATGAGGATCAAAGGAGACATTTGAAAAATCATAGGCACTTAATAGAGCCCTTCTCGGGGCTCAAGACAAGCCTTATACCCAGGAGGTAATTTAATAGATGTTCGTTGAATAGAATGTATTTAATTCAATAGAGTTGCATTGTTCATAATCCAACCATTCTGGATAGCAATATGGAACTATGCCCAAAGAACAATAAAACTGATCTTACCCTTTGATCCAGCAATACTAATACAGAAGAAATCATAAAAAATGGGAAAAGTCCCACATGCTCCAAAATATTCAGCTCTTTTTGTAGTGACAAAGAATTGGAATTTGAAGCAGTTGAACAAGTTGTGATATATGAATGTTATGGAATACTATTATTCTATAAGAGACGATGACGGATCAGACTCTAGAGAAGCATGGGAGGAATTACATGAACTGATGCTGAGCAAAGGGAGCAGAACCAGGAGAAGACTGCATCTATTTCCAGGAACATTGTGAAGATGATCAGCCTTGATGGAGGCAGTTCCTCTCAGCAGTTCAGAGAGCCAGGACAACCCTGGGAGACTGACTAGGGACCATGCCATCCACATCCAAAGGAAAAAACAAAACAAAACACAGAATCTGAATGAACACTATGCTCACTTCTTAAAAATTTCCCTTATGTTTTTCCTTTCTATGCCATGGTTTTCTTTCTTGTCCCTTAGTCCTAATTCCTCATACTAATATGATTAATTTGTAAACTTGTTAAACACAAATGTACATTTACAAAGTTCACTAGGCAGATCACCGCTGAGAGGAGTGGGGAGGAAGAAAATTGTCTAACTTATTTATGCTAGTGCATGAATATTGAAAAACTAACATAAAATTGGAAAAATTAAATAAAATATCATTAGAAAAAGATTTGTATTGTTCAGCACAATGAGGAACAGTTGGATGAGTGAAACAGGCAAATTTTATCTTGAAATGAGGAAAGATTTCTCAGAATAGGAGTTGTGCTCTGCGGAAAAGGCAACTTCAGAACATAGTAAGGAGACCAGCTGTCCAGGTCTGAGCAGGGGTTAGCTCACTGCCTCTTGGGAGACCCCAAAAGATGCCCCTAGAGGTCCTCCCGACACCTTGACTCTAGTTCCTGTGGTCACTTCCCTCCCTCAGCCCTGGATTCTGAGGGGGCTGGATAAGATGACCTCACAGAATCACAGAATCTCAGTGCTGGAAGGGCTGGTCCCACCTGCAAAGGAAATAGGACTTCCAGTCCTGAGACTCTGAGGCCCCCACCCACCCCACCTTAGTCTGAGGGCTTCCTAAGACTCCCAGAATCCAGTCTCTGCTTGAAGACCCCTTTCAGGGAGAAAAGCCCACTCCTGGAGGTGGCCTCCTCCCCTACGGGACAGCTCAGATGTTGGGTGTCCCTCGAGAAGCAGGTCCACTCCTGCCCAGGACTCCAAGGTCACCTGGCCTTGGTCCCACAGGCCTCCTCTAGCTCACTCACATCCCCCCAGCTCCCTTTCCCCTCCCCAGGTGACTCTGGGGAAGTCTCCTGAAGAGAGCTTAGTCATGGTTTGGATTGGGGAGCCCTGAGACAGGTAATGCCTGTAGGGGCTCAACCTGGACAGTGGCCTTGGTGGGATGGCACAGCCCTTATTCCCCCCATCACAGAACATAAATGAGCTGCAGAGGCCTCCCAGAGCCCAGGAACAAATGCAGACACGTGTGATTCAGGACAATCCTCAGACTTCCTCCCTCCAAGGTAAAGACCTTTGGGGTGGGGGGGCAGAGAAGGGGGCTGGACAAACATAGACCATTAGCTTGGTCAGGTACCATCCCAGTCCATCTGGGTGTAGACGGAACTGGCGAGGGCGGCCCCACTGTGAGATGGGCCTGGGAGAGAGCTTGGTGACTCTAGTTCCTGAGCTTGCACATAAAAGAAACCAGGAAGGCAGGAGGCCTGTGGGACCACTTGGAGTCAAAGGATATGAGTTCTAATCACACCTTTGACAGTCCCTGTGCCATTTCATGCTGCAGGCCTCAGTTTCCCTTTCTGTAAGATCAGGAGGTTGGATTTGGGGACAGCTCTGGGTTTTTTCAGCCTTAAGTCTCAAGCCCTCCATGAGTCTTGTTTTGTTTTGTTTTGTTTTGCCTGGAGCCATGTTCTATGCTGGGGCAGGGGGGGAAGGCAGGTGCCCTCCACCCTCTGAATCTACTCAGCTCAGAGGAAAAAAATCAGAGGTTGAGATGTCACTCCAGGGACTCCACACCCTCTCCTCCAGAAACCAGGACCCACAGCCCCCCCAAGGAGGGGCCCCATAACAAAGGACTTTAGCTTAGCACCTCTTCTAGAAAGACAAGGGCCTCCATCTCCTCTTTACGACCCTCCCAAGGCTAACCACTAGAACCCTAGGGAACAAGTGTACCCCTTCACATGATAACCCTTGAGATGCCTGAAGGCAGCTCCATGCTCCCCCAAGCAAAACGCCCTTCACCATGTTGATTAGTCTTCTCTGGACCCTCCAGTCCATCCATGTCCTTCCTGAACTGTGCTGTCCAATGGGGTCTGCTCCTCCCAACCCCCCTGCTCCCTTCTCCTCCTCTCTCCCTCTTCCTCACTCTTCTCATCTGTCTCTTCTCTTCATCTGTTTTTATTTTTTCTCTCCTCTTTTTCTTTCTTTATCTCTTTTTTTTCACTGTCTCCTTTCTCACTTAGTCTCTCCCAATCCCTTTCTCTCTTTCTCCCCCTCCCTCTCTTTTCTGTGTCTCCATCCTTCTCTCTCTCTCTCTCTCTCTCTCTCTCTCTCTCTCTCTCTCTCTCTCTCTCTCTCTCTCTCCTGCCTTTCTCAATTCTTTATCTGCCTCTCTCCTCTCTGTGTCTCTCTGCCTCTATCTCCCCTTCTTTTTATCTCTCTCCTCTGTCTCTCCTCTCTATATGACAAGTCACTTGGGGCTAGTCTCTTAAACCATGTAAACCTGCTGACTCTTCTCTAAATGCACAGCCCAGATGAGGAGGCAACTTCCAAGGGTCAGTGCCAGAGCCATTCCCCTCCAGTTCCCCAGCTCTTCTCTGAAACCCATCCTTCTGAATCAGCCTCAAAGACCTCATGATGCATCTGTAGGGCTTTCCCAGCTTCCTCTGAATTTTGGAAGGAACTGTAAAGGGCTTCCCTCTCTACCCTGCTGCCCACTTCTCCTCCTCAATGCCCACTTCTCCTCCTCGAGGGCCCAGGAAGACAGAGACTGAGAGTTGTGGACAGAGGAAATGGGAAAGCAAGAGGGAGAGACACTTGGAGAGACAGAGACATAGACAAGAGAGATACAAGAATCAGACAGAGACACAGAGTGAGAGACAAGAAACAGAGAAAGAGAGAGAGAGAGAGAAAGACAGAGAGACAGATGCAGAGAAAGAGAACAGAGACAGAGAGTGAGACACAGAGAGACAGAGACAAAAATAGACACAGAAACAAAGAGAGGGGCAGACAGACTGTCTTTACAGAGAGTAAAAGAGACGGACATAGGGACAGAGACAGATGCAAAGACAGAGACAGTGAGACACAAGAGCATGAGAGTCAAAGATAGAGACAGACAGAAAGAGAAACAAAGATAGAGATACAGAGACAGGGAGAGAGAGATACAGAGATGAAGAGACAGTGATTCACACAGAGAGAAATAGACAGACAGACAGACAGAAAGGGGCAGAGAGACAAATAAAGAGGCATCAACAAAGGCAGAGACATAGAAAGACAGAGACAGACAGAGCCTGAGACCACACTAGAGACAGAAAAGTCTAAATGAGACACAGAAAGACAAATGGGGAGCACTTCCATCCTCCTTGTCCCAGTCCCTGACCATGGGCTCTTCTCTGCTCAAGACCCTCCCCCACCTCTTCCTTAATAGTGACCTTCTTGGCAGTTATGGGCTCAATTATCTCACTCCAGATGACCCCCCACATCTTGAGGTCCAGCCTAATCATTCTCCAAACCTACAGGGCCCATTGTCTGAACTCTGTTTTCAACTGACCATCCCCGAGTTATCTCAAACTCAACATGTCCAAATCAGAATTCATTGTGTCTTGCTGAAACTCTCCGTCAAGTTCCTCTTGCTGGGGAAGATGTCCCCATCCTTCCAAGAACACCGTTGCGCCACCCATGGCTCATTCTCCCTCATCTCACACATCCAATCATCTGCTAAATCTTGTCTCTCCTCCCTCTTCAACTTCTCTTTCTTCTATCCCCTTCTCTAGAGACCTTATCAATTTTCTGCAGGAATATTGCCTTAGGAAAGGTCTCCCTGCTTTTGGTCTCTTCCTCCCTCCAATTGATTTCCCACTCAGTTGCCAAAGGGACTTTCTTACACTAAGACCTGATGACTTCACTCTCCTGATCAACAAATTCTAGGGGCTCCCTATTGCCCCTAGGGTCAGACACACAGGAGAAGTGTGGGGGTGAAGAGGGAGGGGGTTGATAAATGCTTAACAGCTGGCTCTGAGGGAAGATATGTTCATAACAAATTTAACCTGCATTATTAAGATCTTTTCCATCACTTTCATGAAGTCTAGACAATGAACAAATAGTAAGTCAAGCCTAGATTTGTGGCATTCACCAATTTCAGAAGTGTACCATGCTGACACTGAAAATGTAACAATCAGCTCTGGTGTGAGGTGGTCCCTGTAAAGTCCCTCAGAAACCATCCCCAAGCTATCTTCGGAGCTTCATGATGCCTCACTCCCTTAAATGAACACTGCAATTCATTGAAATCAGCCTTCCTGCTGATCTTACACACACACACACACACACACACACACACACACACACACACACACACACACATCCATCATCATTTCCCATTTCCATATCTTTACACGAACTTCAAATTCCTACTCACCTTTGAGAATTTGTAGTTTTTTCCCTACACTCAGCTCAATCACCTCCTACATGAGACTTCTGCAGATTCTCTGAGCTGCCAGCACCTCACCCTAAGAAATCACTATGCCTTTGTTGTGTGTGTATTTTGTGTAGTTTTAGACTAGTGGGAGTATGTCCCATCTCTAAAATTAATTACAGAAGACTCAAACATTTTGAATTGAATCAATCCATCAATAATCAAGGTGTGATAAACCTTTCATCCATCCAAAAGATTATATGGGCTTTGGGTCTTTGGATAGAGACATCTATCCTACATTTGTTAATATTATGATGGACCAATGAACATCCAATCACTTCTCCTGGGCTAAGTAAAAAAACAAGTTATTTCTGGGAGAGTCAATCAAGTGGGTGAGGCCTCCAAATTGGGGGAGAGAGACTAAGGCTTCTGAGCATCTGAGATGGAAGAACACCACCCTCTCTTTCCATTACCCTCTTCATTGGCCACGTGGACAGTAAAAGGCAGCAAATTCAGTTGGGGGTAGAAAGAGACCATCTGAGGTCAAACAGGTATCTGAAGAAAAAACAGTTCAGTATCACGAGACAGGCTATCTGAACTCATGAACTTCAAAAGGTCAAAAAGGTTGAATGTCCAACTGTCCCCCTTAAGCAGCCTTCTTGGAGTGGTGATGGCTAATGCATCAGAATCTGAGAGACAGGCTCAGGAGGAACTGAACCTCCAAGGAACGGCATCTTCAGCACCTTGCCAGGGGATTCAACTTCAACAGAAAAGGCGTGGGATGAATGTGTTGACTCTAGTCAACTCTATTAAAAGATGGTTCTTCCTAATATAGAATTTCTTTCATTTTTCATCTTTTCTAGAACCAGTTTAGCTTGAATGATTAACCACAAGAGCCCAATTCTGGCCCCCAGGAAGTCCCCCTCATTGCCTACTTCATCTTCTGAGATCATCAGAATTGTTGCTGTAAGCATCAACAAATTCATCTCACAGCTCCTCCCAGCAGTTCAGAGAGGTGGGACAACCCTAGGAGACCAGCTATTGACAATATTATCTCCATTCAGAGGAAGAACAAAACAAAATTAAAAAAAAACCCTTCAGAATATGAATGAACAATACATTCACTTTTTAAAATTTTCCCTTATGTATTTCTTTCCTATCTCATGCTTTTCTTTTCCCTTAATTCTAATTCCTTATACTAAAAATGACTAATCTATAAACATGTTAAACACAAATGTGTATGTACAATTTTCACCTGACTGTTCACTGCTGAGCAAAGGGGTTGGGAAGAGAGGGTGGAAGGAAATTATGTAACTTCAAACTATGCATATGCATGTGGATGAATGTTGAAAAAATGTTCATAACATGTAATTGGATAAATAAGATATCAATTGAAAAAATTTTTAAAAAACCCATTGCAATAGCACAAGCCAAAGGCTCCAAGAACCATCTCTTTTCTTGATTGGCTTCCATTTCTGGACTTTCAGAAGTCATTTAAATGGGAGTTGTTTCAATGGGCATATCATTACTTACTGATGTCAAACAATAGGATGATAATTCCCCAAATATTGTCCCTGGTCCATATGAACAATGGCTATGTCTTGGCAGTCCCAACATTAGTTAGGTGGCCCAGTGCATAGAATGCTAGGTCTGGAATCAGAAAGATCTGAGTTCAAATCCAGTCTTAGTTATTTATAGTTGGGGCAGCTAGGTGACACAGTGGATAGAGCACCAGCCCTGGAGTCAGGAGGACCTGAGTTCAAATCCAGATTCAAGCCCTTAATAATTGCCTAGTAATGTGTAATTGCCTAGTAATGTGACTTTAGGTTAGTCACTTAATCCCATTGCCTTGTAAAAATCAAAAAAAAAGAAAAAGAGAGATTTCCTAGCTGTGTGACCCTGGACAAATCACTTTACCTGTTTGCCTCAGTTTCCTTAAATGTAAAATGGGGATGATAATAATAATAATAATAATACTTAAATCTCAGGATTGTCGTAAAGATCCAGTGAGATAATATGTGTAAAAGTGCCTTGTAAACATGAAGTTATATCAAATCTAAACATTGACTATTATTACTCATCCCATAGTTCAATCACACTTTGCTTTTTAAGTGAATAAACATTGTGGCTACTATGTGTCGACTCCAGTTAAAGCTGATGACTTGTTACTGTTGAAAAACTCACTCATAGGGGCGGCTAGGTGGTGCAGTGGATAAAGCACCGGCCCTGGAGTCAGGAGTACCTGGGTTCAAATCTGATCACAGACACTTCATAATGACCCAGCTGTGTGGCCTTGGGCAAGCCACTTAACCCCATTGCCTTGCAAAAAACCTAAAAAAACAAAACTCACTCATAGGTAAGACAGGAGCTGGTTGAGGAAATGTTTCTGTCTTTGAGACCTATTAAAAAGGCTTTGGGATTCCAAAGCTACTAGACTGAAATGAAACTGGACTTTGCTCTCAGACCTTTCCCTCCTTCTCCAACTAAAAGCAATGCTTCTAGATCCATCACTAAGTCTTCCACTGTAATCATTACTCAGATGGCTAGGTCTTCCTCCCTCTGGTAAGTGGAAGGGGGAAGGTGGCAGCTCTGCCTGGAAATGAGAAGGCAGTCCTGTGGCCAGAGCCCATGACTCTCCTCATCTCTCCTTCCAAGCGGCTTTATCTTGTGACCCTTCAACATTCTGATTGGCCTCTGGAAACTTCCATATCCCTGTTCTCTTCACCAGATGTCGTGCCCAGAAATCACTATCTTCCAGATATCACTGGATGACCACAGAGTGTCATGGGAGACACCTTCCTGGGCTCTTTCCTGCCTCTTCTAAGGAAGTAAAAGGTCTGGGACTTGGGGGGGGGGGGATCAAATTCACATTCTTGGATGCCAAGTCAAATTGTCAACTTTGATTTTCAATTTGTAGTCCACTTAAAAAGAAAAACCATCCAGATATTTCTCAGGTGAACTACTGCTTAGCCATGAGGACAATTTGTAAGACTTTTCATTAATCTCAGCTAAACTTATTAAATTCAACCCAGTAGTCTAGGTAGTCATTAAGAGCTTTGAGAATCCAGTCTCTGCTAACTACTGTCTTCCATCTTCCTTACAGTTCTGCTTCCCTTTTGAATTGGATAAATAACACAGCATTAACCATAAAACACTTCCTGAAATGTCTCTCTCCAAGATGGCACCAGACCATTCATGAATATCTTTGAAGTCCACTTTTTACCAAAAACAGACAAAACAAAGAATCCTAGGTAAACTATAAAAACCTCATGCCCCCCCCACTTTACTCTCTTCAGTTTCTCTTAAATCAATTTGTAAGTCCAATGATATCTTACTCCCTCCAAGAAGTAGCTTCATGCCTATCTGTCCAAATCACACTCGGTCAAATGATCTCGCCAAAAAAGAAAAATCAGAAAGTACACAATCTGGTTTTTTTTAGGCTTTTGCAAGGGAAATAGGGTTAAGTGGCTTGCCCAAGGCCATACAGCTAAGTAATTACTAAGTGTCTGAGGTCAGATTTGAACCCAGGTACTCCTGGCTCCAGGGCCGGTGCTCTATCCACTGTGCCAGCTAGCTGCCCCTGACATAATCTGTTCTTGATGAAGTCATATTGGCTCTGTGATCATCATTTCCTTTTCTGTGGCTCACTAACCATCCCTTTAGATCAAGCTCATCAGACCATGGTTTGCAGACTCCTTTCTCTCCCTTCTTTTAAAAAATTAAGGAAGCTTTACTCTTCTCTAGTCCTGAGTTGCATCCTCTGTTTTCTATGATCATTGATAGTGGACTTGCCAATTCTTTCAGTACCCTGAGATGTAGTTAATTTGAACTCAGTGATTTGAAGTCACTGAAGACAGGATAGTCTCACCATTTCATTACTGTGCTGGCTCTATCTTCACTCTATGCCAATCATTGGCATGCCGTTTTCCCCAGTCCAAAAGGTGGTTTTTTTTTCAATAAATTTATTTTTTTTTGAATTTTACAATTTATCCCCAAATCTCGCTTCCCTCCCCCCACCCCCCACCCCCCACAGAAGGCAGTCTGTTAGTCTTTATATTGTTTCCTTGTTATATACTGATCTAAATTGAATGTGTTGAGAGAGAAATCATATCCTTAAGAAAAAATAAATAAAAGAGATAGCAAGATTACATAACAAGATAATGGGGTTTTTTTTAAATTTAAGGTAATAGTCTTTGGTCTTTGTTCAAACTCCACAGTTCTTTCTCTGGATACAGATGGGATTCTCCATTGCAGACAGCCCCAAATTGTCCCTGATTGTTGCACTGATGGAATGAGCGAGTCCTTCAAGGTTGATCATCATCCCCATGTTGCTGTAAGGGTTCACATTGTTTTTCTGGTTCTGCTCATCTCACTCAGCATCAGTTTATGCAAATCCCTCTAGGTTTCCCTGAATTCCCGTCCCTCTTGGTTTCTAATAGAACAATAGTATTCCATGACATACATATACCACAGTTTGCCAAGCCATTCCCCAATTGAAGGACATTTACTTGATTTTCAGTTCTTTGCCAGCACAAACAGGGCTGCTATGACTATTTTTGTACAAGGGATGTTTTTACCCTTTTCATGATCTCTTCAGAGTATAGACCCAGTAGTGGTATTGCTGGGTCAAAGGGTGTGCACATCAAAAGGTATTCTTCTTGGAAAAACCAGTGGAAGCAACAAGTTGAGCACTTTTGCCTCCTCTCATCTGCATTATCATCCCATTATCCCAGACCAGTGGCTTTTTTACTCAGTTTCTTTTAATCCTCATTCCCCAACATAGTTTTTGATCTTCTCTTTTTTTTTTGTCCTTAGCATTCACTCCAAGAAGCATAAGTTCATTCTGAGCTGTAGTTCTGTTACTATTCTTCAATGAAAGCTGTGGAGGACTGAAAGAACTATAGAATGCTAGAGATGAAAATATAAAGAAACCCATGGAGAGAAGAAATGGAGACTGACTAGGAGATTTTTGGAGTGATAGGGATGAAGACATGGAGAGATCTATGGAGAGACAATGGTAGAGATGGAGAGAGTCCTAGAGGAATAGAAACAAAGGGACGGAGAAATGCATGAACAGAATGACAGAGATGGAAAAATGGAGAAAGGCAGCTGTGAGGAGATTACGACTATGGTGCGGGGCGAAGGGGAGAGAAAAAGTAGATAGGAAAGGGAGAGAAAGAGAGATAAGAGACAGGGGGAGGAAGGAGAGAGCTGTAGGGAAATAGAAATAAAGGGAAGGAGAAATGCATGAGGTAGAATAACAGAGATGGAGAAACATAGACACAAGGAGACTAAGATTATTGGGGAGAGGAAGATTATAGGGGAAGAAGAGAAAGGGAAAGAGAAGAGAAAAGGGGGAAGAAAGGAGAAAGGTGAGGAATGAGAGGAAGAAAAGAGGGGAGAGGAGGAGAGTCCTAGACAAATAGAAATAAAGGGATGGAGAAATGCATGAAATAGAGTAACAGAGTAGAGAAATGGAGAAAGGAGTGTGGGACATTCACATTGAGAGGGGGGAGAAGCGAGGCAAAGACAGAGACAGGGAGGAAGAAAGGCAAATATAGAGGTGTTTCAATGAACTACAAATACAATGATCCATTGTGGTCTTAGTTATACCAAGACAAGGGAATTGATCGAGGTCCCTCTGTATTGTGTCCTGAAATACTGCCCTCAGGCCTATGAACCGCCAACAGTGAGCTAAGGTAAGTTAAGGGAGGGAGGGAGGACACCAAGCATGAGGGGTCTCAACTCCACACCACAGTTAATTCGGTCAGCGATTGTTTCCTCATTGGTTCTGTTATCCCACCCTGCTCAAGTCACCTATTCCTTTAATCCATGTCCACAGCCGGGAAGAGATAAAATGTATTCCTCTCTCTTGGCCTTTCTCCCTGGCTGCAACTCTGAAACAGCAAAGCAAAGAATGGGGTGGAACAGCGGTAGAAAGAGACCTGAGAGATGAAAGAAAGGAAAGTCCCAAGCACTTGTCACATCCACCAGAGTATACAGACCCCCTAGAAAACTATTTGGGGAGAAGCAACTGAGCAATTCCACTTCCTTCCTCCCTCAGTACCGCCTGACCCCCATCCTCAACATTACTTGCAGAAGACAGGCCTACGTCAGCCCCCAAAATGGGAGAAGTTTCAGTTTCCTTAGAAGTGGACTGGACTTCCCAAAGTAGAGTGTCAGGGTTTGGGAGGGGCAGACAGTTCAGAAGCCATCTGCAGTCTTAGTCAGCCCGGCCCCACAGAGACAGAAGCAAAGGGTGAGAGGAGACCCACAAGTTGGGAGGCTGCTGTCCGCACCCAGGCGGTGACAGGTGAAGGATGATAGAGAGGGCAGCAAGAGGGACCTGGAGATAAGCAGGAACAGGGTTCCATGCAGGTGGCTGGGGAGTCAGATAAATGGGTAGAAGCAGAGATGCATAAGGAGGGATGGGCAGAGGGGGAGACTCAGAGGGATGGGCAGAAGCAAGAAGACTCAGAGAGATGGATAAGAGATGGGCAGAGGCAGGGAGATCCAGAGAGATGGATAAGATGGGTGAAGGCAGGGAGATGCAAAGAGATGGATAAGGAGAGATGGGCAGAGGCGGGAGACACAGAGTGATGGCAGAGACAAGAAGACTCAAGAGAGATGGATGAGGAGAGATAGGCAGAGGCAAGAAGAGAGATGGATAAGAAGAGATGAGCAGAGGGGGGAGGCTCAGAGAGATGGATAAGAAGAGATGGACAGAGGCAGGGAGAACAAGAGATGGATAAGGAAAAATGGGCAGAAGTAGGAAACCCAGAGTGATGGATAAAGAGATGGACAGAGGCAGAGAGACCCAGAGTGAAGGGTAAGGAGAGATGGGCAGAGACAGGAAGAACAAGAGAGATAGATAAGGAGAGATGGGAGAGACAAGACTCAGAGAGATGGGCAGAGGTGGGAGACCCAGAGAGACGGATAGAGGCAGGGAGACCCAGAGTGAAGGGTAAGGAGAGATGCGCAGAGACAGGAAGAACAAGGAAGATGGATAAGGAGAAATGGGCGGGGTGGGGGGAGACTCAGAGAGATGGAAAAGAAGATAAAAGCAGGGCAACCCAGAGAAATAGAGAGATGGGCAGAGGTAAGGAGACCCAGAGAGATGGATAAGGAGAGAAGGGCAGAGGGGGGAGGCTCAGAGAGATATGGATAAGGAGAGATGGGCAGAGGCAAGAAGACTCTGGATAAGAAAAGATGGACAGAGGCAAGGAGACAACCCAGAAAGATAGATAGGGATCCAAAGAGATGGCCAGGAGTGAGGTTCAGAGATGGTCAAGGGATTCAGAAAGATGGACAAGTAAAGGGCTTTGAAGACAAGAATTGGGGTAGGAAACCAGAAGGATAAACATGAACTCTAGACATGGCAACTCAGAAAGTGAACAGAGCTGGAAATTTATAAGCAAAGACTCCCAATCCAGAGAGTTAGGGAGTTGGAGGTGGTGCCAATGGGGATTAGGAGTCTGGCTGAGGGGTTCCCAGCTGCGGATTTTCTCCTCAGCCCCCGGTTCCATCTCCATCTTGGTTCCAAATCATGCGCTGGTGGGGTGAGTATACTAGGGGTAGCTGAGGAAGGTGGGTTCAACCCCTGGCAGGACTGTGGGACAGAAGGCTCTATCTCCCAAAGTCCCACACCCCTCCCTTCTCAGGTCTGTTCCTCCTCCTGGACCTCGCAAGAGCCAATGAAACAGATGCTGGTAATGACCCCTTCCTGAAATGCTTCCTGGATCCAGATTACAGGGAGCTAATGGACATCATAAGCCATGGGCTCAACCAAACAGCACGGCCCCAGAAGGTGGCAGTGGTGGGAGCTGGCATCGCGGGGCTTGTGGCCGCCAAGGTGTTGGAGGATGCTGGGCATGAGGTCAGGCAGTCCAGCTGCAAGGGCCCAAACCTCCCAACTCTCTGAGTTTTGGGGTCCCCATAGCCCCAAAGCCTCTTCAGCTTCTGGGCTCCATGTTCACTTCCTGGGCAAGGGAGTGAGGGGGTTGGGAAGCACCATCACCAAGCTGGCCTGCAGGCAAATATCTGGGGAGCTGTGCCCATCCCAAACATTTCCCTGAATCTGAAGGAAAGTCCCACTTCAAACCTAACCACCAACAGCCAACACTGGTTGGAGTCTCTTAGTTCAGATTTTGGAGAAAAGAAATTGTCCTCCCCGCCCCCCGCCCCCATGATTCCAGTCACATCCCTTTTCACTGCCCTTCTGGGAGGACGAAGGCATCATGGGGGGGCGGGACATTTGTCCACTGACCACCCAGTCCATGCCCTCTACTACCTATCCATTTGCGGGCACCAGCTCCCAAGCTGTAAAGAGCCCTGCCCTGTGGCCAGGCAGCCCTGGGGCCCCAGCCAGGGGCACTGACAAGCTCACCTTCCAGGTCACTCTGTTGGAGGCCAGCCATAGAGTCGGGGGCCGGATTCTGACATACAGGGATGAGAAGACAGGCTGGTTTGGGGAGCTGGGGGCCATGAGGATCCCATCCAGCCACAGGTATGGAGCAGCCCTAGTTTGGCCACTGCCCGCCTCAGTCAGCCTACCCCAGGCTCCTAACCAAAGGGCCTTCGCTCCCCCCAGGATCCTCCTGGAGCTCTGTGCTCACCTGGGCCTCCCCCTGGCCCAGTTCATTCAATTTGACATGAATGCGTGGACTGAGGCAAATGGGGTGAAGTTACGCAACTTTGTGGTCGAAGCAGCAGCTGAGAAACTGGGCTACAGGCTACGCCCCATGGAGCGGGGTCGGTCCCCGGAGGCTATTTACCAGATGGCTCTGGACAAGGTGTGGGGGGGGCTCCACTCCCTCTTGGCAGCAGTGAGGAAAGGCACCCTGTTTTACCCAGGAGGTCAGGACCGGAGAAATGACCAGCTCGGGGGCCCCCAAGGTTCTCTGATGGTCAGCTGTGCCCTTGTCCACCACAGGCTCAGCCCTTGGCCCTGACCCCAAATCCTGCTGCCACCCATATGGTGGAGAGAGGGCTGGGAAGGAGGGTCCTCATCTCTACCAAGGCTCCTTTCAGCTCTGACACCCACGTTACAGAATGGGGTTAGGGACCTGTCCTAGAACTCCCCAAGAGTGGGCCTCCCCAGCAAGTGGTGCAAGAGAGTGAAAGATGGAGCCCTTGGCTGGAGCCCTGGGTTCAAGTCCTGAATGGCCTTGAGCCAAGCACTGTCTTTTGTGCCCTCGGTGATCAACAGATCAACCTGGGCCCCAGGGATGGAAGGGGGAAGCTGCGTTGGAGGATGTGGGTGGGGGACAGGATAGATCTGGGGGCACCACCTTGTGTCCTTCCTCCACCCTTAGGCCCTCTATGACCTCAAGGAGCTGGGCTGCTCCCGGATGATCAAGAAATTTGAAAGCTACACCCTTCTGGTAAGTGGGATTGGAGACCCTGGCCACCCACCCCACTCTGATCCTGCCACCCAGCCTTGGTGGCTGGAAAGGTCTCCCAGGGGGCTGAAGAAGAATCCTGCTCCTAAGCAGGCCAAGGGCCAACAAGGAAGCCCCTGGAGAGGATGGATGGGGGAGAGAAGGTGGGACACCTGAACAGAAGCCAGAGAGCCGGGCCTAAAAGCCACCCAGCCTCAGCCCGTGGGGCTGGCTGAGTCCCAGGGAGAGGCTGTGACAAGGGCCAAAGTCCACTGAAATGGCCCTGAGAGGAGGAGCCTGGGAGAGCTGGGTCATTTTATGGAGAGGGTGGCGGAAGCCCCAAGGACCCCCCCCCCCAATCGTCACTCACAGAGAACAAGTACAGCGAGTAGCGTCCTGATCACTAAGCTCAGGGTTCAAATCCCGCTTTGAACACTGAGCAGCTCCAGGACCCTTCCTCACCTTGCCCCAGCCCGCAGTTCCCTCAACTGTTAAAGCTCCGGGAGTGCAGGACCCTCTAAACAGGGGCAGACCCACAGAGCAGGGTCTTGGTGCTTGGCATCAGGGAGGGGCTGGAGGATCAGAAGGCACTTAGGACTCCTGGCATCCCAGGGTCAGCTCAATCGCCCAGACAATGGTCCTGTGGACACTGGAAACCAAAGGCAGGATGCTGGGGTGGCCAAGGAGGGATGCAGGAGCTTCAGCCCCTGCCTGCCTCCACCCCCAGGATTACCTCCTAGGAGAGGGGAACCTGAGCCTGGCGGCCGTGCAGCTGCTGGGGGACGTGCAGGCCAAGGATGGCCTCTTCTCCCTCAGCTTCGCAGAGGCCTTGCGGACCCACAGCTACCTCAATGACCAAATCAGGTATCCGTGGGGTGGAGGGCAGGCTGGGGAGGCTTGGTCTGGGCCCTGCCCACCAACCTCTCCTCTCCCTGCCAGGTACTGGCACATCCCGGACGGCTGGGACCAGCTGCCCCGCGCACTCCTGCTCTCCCTGAAGGGCCCCGTCCTGCTCCAGGCCCCCGTGGTCCAGGTGTCCCAGAACAGGAAAGGCACCACCGTCCTCTACCGCGACCCCCAGTGGCCCTCACAATTGCTATCCCTGGCTGCCGATCGCGTCATACTAGCCACCACTGCCACGGCCCTGAGTCACATTGATTTCCGGCCACCACTCCGCCCCCCACTGCGCCGCGCACTCCGCAACATCCACTACATCCCAGCTACCAAAGTCTTCCTCAGCTTCCAGAAGCCCTTCTGGGAGGATGAAGGCATCATGGGGGGACATTCGGCCACTGACCGCCCAGTCCGTGCCCTCTACTACCCACAAAACTCTGGGGGAAAGGCTGGCGGCCTCCTCCTGGCATCCTACACGTGGTCAGATGCCACGGCAGCCTTCACGGGCCTTGGGGAGAAAGAGATTCTGCGCCTGGCGCTGGAGGACGTCGTTGCCCTGCATGGGGAGAAGGTGAGGGCACTCTGGGATGGACGGGGAGCCGTGAAACGCTGGGGGGAGGACCACTACAGCCAGGGCGGCTTTGTGATGCAGCCCCCACAGCCCAGGCCTCAGCGGGGCGAGGACTTCGAGCAGGAGCTACCTTGGCAGTGGGACTGGACGCGACCGGAGGGTCGCCTGCACTTTGCTGGAGAGTACACGGCCTACCCCCACGCGTGGGTGGAGACAGCCATCAAGTCGGGGCTGCGGGCGGCCCAGAAGATCCACAGGCTGGCCTAGGGGCCTCCTGCAGTCAGCAGGCCCCTCTCTGGCGTCCCTGCACGGACCCTTGCTCAGCTGCCCCCGGACTTGGGGCAGAGTCAATTAAAGGATTTGTATTTGAAGAAGGTCACCTCCTAGCCTCATTGATGGCCAGCGCTCCCTCGGCCCATTCTTCCCAGAGCCCTCCCCAAAGCCAACCCCCTAGAGGTCAGCCTCCCTCAAGGGGAGCCCCGCCCCCACCCCTCCACCCACCGTGACACAGCAAAGCCAATGAGCGTGTGAAAGTCATCCCGTTTAATGGGCGGAAAGTGCCCTCCCAGGTCAGGAGGGCGGACCTGCCCCCAGCCACCCCAGGTCTGGCGAGAATGTGCCTCAGCTCCCTCACCCAGGGCCTGAGGAGAAGGGGCAGAGCTTTGGTGGCGGACAAGAGGGAGGATGGGTAAAGTGCGTGTGCGGGAAGGAGGGCAGAGGCAGCGAGGACCAGCAGGGCCCAGGGGAGACCCCTCAGGGGTCTGGCCCCGAGTCCTCAGGCAGGATCTCCAGACTGCTGTCAGGCTGGGGAGTGGGTGAAGGACCCCCAGAAACAGAGGCTGGGGCTTCAGGGGCTGGTGTGGGTGACAGGGGCAGGGGGGAGCCCGAGGGGGAGGGGCTGCCCGGGGTAGAAGCGGGGGCCGGGCCCAGGCCCAGGATCTCCTGCACGTTGGGGGGCAGCTCCTGGGGGAGAGGCAGAGGCCAGAATGAGGGGGAAGGTCCAAGGACAGCAAGATTATGGAAAAGGTAAGAAAGTCAAGGGGAAGAGGACAGGGAGAAGGCGGGAGGGGTCTGGCTCTCACCGGACACGCTGTCAGCTGCACGTACAAGGCCTGGGCACGGGTCAGGACATCTTCCACGCTCAGCTTCATGGTCAGCTCATTAATGTGCTGAGGACAGCAAAGCAGATGGCCTCAGGGAAGGCGAGCAGAGAGGAGGGGGCCCCCCTCAAGCAGAGCGAGGAGAGAAGAGGGGGCCCAGGATCTGGGTCCTGAGAGTTCTCACCTTGAGGATCTCATTGGACCCAAAGCCAGAGAGCATGAGGGCATCTCTTTCCATGTCCAGAATGGCGCAGGCCACCAGCAGGTGCAGGTTGGGGCCTGGGAGCCCGGTCCACAGCACCTGAGGGGAGGACAGAACGGTCTTTTAAGGGGGCCCTTCTTCCCAGTGCACCTTCACCCGCCCAGAGGTGGCCACCACTCACCTCCCACAAACGCAGGACGTCAGGGAAAGGGAACTCGCGCTTGAACCAGATGAGCAGCCAGCGAAAACAGAAGCAGAGGGAGCCAGAGTCCTGGGAGTCTGGTTGGGGGAGGGATCAGGGTCACCAGGGGCCACCTTGGGGGCCTCATGCCAAACCAACAAGCCCCCCACCCAAGACCTCCAAAGGGTGAAAAGATCTCCAGGGTCCCTAACAATCGAGTGGAGTACGTAAGACTGGCCCAAAAAATGAAAAGCAGGGAAGGCGCGGCTGAGCCTCAAGTTCACCCCACCTGGCCCACACCCTGGAGCAGGACCCAGGCCAGCAGGGAACCAACCAGTCAAGATGAGGGGACTCGGGGCCATCCCAGTCCCCACCTCCCTGCTGGTTTCCCTGGACTGGATCTCAGTCAGCCGCTGTGACTCGAGAATCTTCCACCGCGGGTCTGGGGTTCCCGAACCCAGAGTAGCATCGTTACCTAGGAAATCGCAGAGCGGTGGATCCAGGACCCGCAGCAGCAGCAGGAGCTGCCCGAGCTGCCGTTTCATCGTCTCCTGACTCTCCTCGAAGTTCCCGTGCTGGAGGCGAGACAGAACGTGGGAAGAAGGCCAGGGCTCCGAGGCACCCTCCCACGCCCCAGCTGGGACCCCGCGCTCCCCTCACCACGAGCTCCATGAAGCCACAGAAGCACCAGAAGGCGTCGACCTCATTCTGAGTCACAAAGAGAATGGGGGAGAGCAGATCGCTCATACCCTGGACATAACCTGGAAAGAGAATGAAAAGCGACGTGAGAGGCTGTGGGATGCCCAAGGGCACCCGGCCTTCGCATCAGCTGCCTCCCCCCAGTCCCAAGGCACTCCCCCGCCTCATACCAAGGTCAAAGTGGTACATGCAGTAGGTGAGAAGGATGTCGTTCAGCAGCCCCAGGCCCGGGTTTCCCGGCCCCTCGTAAAACTTGTTGCTGCGGTCAGTGCGGCTCACGTCACGTTCTGCAGGAAGAGGAGAGGGCGTTCGGGACCAAGTGGCCCTGCCCCAGCCCCCCCCAGCCCCCCCCTCGGGCCCGACCAGCACTGACCGATGAGGCTGCGGTAGCCGTGGAGCAGCGAGTTCCTCCTCTCCTGCTCGGGGCTCACCGACTTCCACTGCAGCTTCATGCGGAAATACTCGTCTCTAGACAGAAAGCCGGACAGAGGAACAGGGTCAGCCACGAGCCTGCCTGCCAGGCCAGCATCCAGCCCCCCGCCCCTGCCCAGGACAGGGAGGGGGGCCTGGAGACTCGGGCCCAGGCCCTTCCACTCACGTTTTCCTCCGGACGTGGGCCTTATGCTCCTCAGTGGAACCCTCCCAACTGAGGTAACCCAAGAGAAACTTCCAGGCCTCTCGCCTCAAAGAGGGGCACAAGCCCTAAGGAGATGCAGTAAGGTCAGGCAAAAGCGGTCCCAGCACTGGCCCCTCCCCAGGTCCCAGGGCACCCTACTCTGCTCACCCCTGAGAAGATCTGGGTCTTGAGCTCTTCCACGTCTTCCAGCCGCCCGTCCGGGCCCACGTGTCTGGCCCACACATCCTCTGTCACAGGCTGCCCCCGGGAAACCATGGGCCGTGGCCCCAGCTCCACCTGCACTTACCCCACATGGGGAGAGGAGATGATTGGCAGCCACAGTTCACCCCCCACCTCCTATTGGGCCCCCTGAGACAACAACAGTCTAGCCTGAGGAAGTTGGGCCCCTGGACCACCCCCACCTCCTGGGGTGACACTCAGGGCTCTGGCCTTCCCACACACACACTCACGCAGGAGATGACTTCAAAGCCAGGCTCCGGCTCCTCATCCTCCGAGGTCTCAGGACGGCTGGAGGAAGACCCGTCAGTGGGAGGCTGAAGGGCTCCCCGAAAAAAGTTTGTCACCCGTGAGAAACCCCCAAAAGTAGCTGCGTAAGGGTCCTGGAGAAAACGCTGAAGAGTAAAAGAGGAAAGGTCACGGCAGCACTCCCCCAAAGAGAGACCAACCCCTTCCCAGGCCAGAAAGCCTCTTCGCTGCCCAGTTTCCCCCAAGCCTCAGGGAGGCCCCTCCAGCTCTCAGATCAAGACTCACGGACACCACATTGGAGCTGTCGTCATCAAAGAGCTGGAGATGGTGAAAAGAGGTGGAGAGGGCAGAGGAGTCATGAGGGAAGACAAGGTAGAGGCGTGAGTCCTGGGGGGAGCTGGGGTCCAGGGAGAAGAGAAAGAGCAGAAGGTGAACAGCAGGAAGACCCGGGGTCAGGGAGAGCGTGGCATGGGAAACACTGGGTGGGGACTGACCTGGCCAGCAGCAGGTAGCGGCTGAGGACCCGTAGCAGTGCCCGTGTGCCCCCCCGGTGGAAGTGCAGCGCCGGCAGGGAGCCGCCCGACTGGGTCACCAGAACCAGGTAGGCCCAGCCCAGGCCAGGCTTGGAGCGCCGGATCGACTTCAGCTCCCCCAGGCTCACAGAAAAGGCCCAGGACCCCCGGGAGCCACCTGACTCTGCAGCTGGAAGAAGGAAGCGAGAGACTGCCAGGGGTTAAGGGCACAACATCCTTTTCCCAGAACGCCTCTTGGGTCTCCAAGCCCCTCTTTTCCACTGGCACAGAGGTTGACCAAGGACTACTTTGAACTGTGCCTCTCTTTGCTCATCACCCACGTTCTCCAAATACCCGCGGTCAGGTTTCTGCTTCTAACCCCATCTCAAACGAGCTCTTCCCTTCTGGGCGGAAAAGACTAGGATTCCCACCCAGGCCTGACTGCCCTTAACAAAAACTGAACACGAGCCATCGTGACTGTCGCCAACAGCCTTCTGCCTTCTCCCCTGCCACCACGACAGCCCTCTTCTCCTCTGCTTCCAGGCTGAAGCCCAGCTTTCCCAGCCCTTCCTGTGGCCCTTCCAGGATCCCCTTCTCTCCCACCATCCTCCTTACCTTGGGGACCTGGAGCTACTCTGTCAGGGGACCTCCACCTTCTCTGCGTGGCAGATCTCTCCACCTTCCTTCCTTCCTGTCCACAGCTCCCTCCTGCGTATCCCAGAGCCCAGCCCCGTCCCCCACCCCCAGGTCAGGAAACGCCCCTCCTAAGTCCTCTCCCCCTGGCGTTCCCAGGCTCTCGGGGAGGTGGGGACCCCCAGACTTACTTAGGGCGGGCTCGGGGGGCCTCGGCCGGGAGCGCACGGTGCTGATCACGGCCCAGTCGGGCTCATAGCCGGGGTCAAAGGTCGGCTCTTCCTCGGAGGGGCAAGAGTCCCCCCCAGCGGGCTCCTGGGATAAAATGAGGTGTAACCCCTGGAATGCCGCGTCTGCCCTGGCCGCGCTGGGTGGGGGCAAACGTCACCCAGAGCTTAGGGTCGGACCCAGCGCGTCTGGCTCTGGCGCTTCGGGTCGAGAAGCGGATGCTGAGCCCACCAAGGACCACCGAACCGAGTTAGCCTAAGAGGTCATGGGTGCGGGGGTGCAGTTCTGAGGAAGGGACCCCAAAAGAGCCTGAACGTGGGGGCCGTAGACCTGGACAAGGGGGCTCAAATGCTGCCTGAGGGAAGAGGCCGTGAAGGTGGGGGGCTGCGGCTAAGTGGCCCCGAGGGCGCTGAGAGGAGAGCCACGAGAGCAGAGGGCCGCGGCCCCCAGAGACAGGGTCAAGGGCACACCGAGGGCCGGGGCCGTGAAGGGGGGGCGCCTGAGGGGGCGCGGGGCACCCACCTTCCTGGAGAAGACCACCTGGGAGGCATCCCCCGCCTCCTCCACGGGCGCCCAGTGCAGGATGACGTCACCGTCCTGGGTGGGGGAACGGCAAGGAAAGAAAATCAAGCAGGGCCCAGGCCCCGCCCCCGCCCCGCCCCCACGGCCCAGGCCCCGCCCACCTTCTCGAGCAGGCGCAGCACGCCCGCGATGAGGGAGCCCGGGTCCTGGTGCCGCCCCCTGGCGCTCGTGTGCAGGAACACCCCGCCCTTCTCGAACACCACCTGCAGGGGGCGCACAAGGGCACGGAAGCTGGAGAGAGGGGGAGGAGCGCGGCCGAGGCCGGGCGGGCCCTGCCGGAGGCGCAAGCGCAGAAACGCCGGGGCAGTGGACTCGCTTGGCCGAGGGTTGGGGCTCGAGCGACACGCATGCGCCGAGAAGGGAGGCCCGGAGGAGCGTAGGGAAGGCTCAGGGAAGGGCAGGGGAGAAGGGCGAAGCCGGAGGCCTCTCGGGCTCTCCGCCGTCTCTTACCCGGTAGCCAGCCTCCTCCATAGCCGCAGCTGGGACCGAAGCCACTCCCCTGGCTCGCTCCGCCTCCGGAGCACGAGGCTTGACGTCACATCCGGTGGTCCGGCCTCGCGCCCCCCCCCCGGAGGGGAGCGGAGTGGTAGCGTCCCCTGGTTCCCTCCCCGGCGGCGGATCAAACCACTCAGCCGAGAGGGACGAACGCATCCTGCGCAGACGCAATGAGGAGGCGGGGCCTTCCGTGGGCCGCGGGCCGCCCCGCCCAGCCCGCCCCCCAGAAGAAGTAAACAAAGAGGGAGGCGGCCAAGCCGCGCCCCCCGCGCGGGCCCCGCCTCTTCCGCCCCGAGGCTTAGGAATGCCGTCGCCGGGCGGCCGTCGTTCCAGGAAGCGAGCTGCGCAGCGCCATCAGCGCCATGTTAGTGCCGGGCAGGCCGCTGCCGTGCCAGGAAGGGGGGCCGGGAGGGAAACGGAGCGGGAGCCCCCGGGGAAGGCGGCCCAGGGCGAGGCCCCGGGTGCGCTCGGCCGCGCCCGCAGTCGGGGGCCGGAGCGGCCGCCCTCGGGGATGAGGTGTGTGGCGCCGGCGCCCGTCGGCCGCCATGACGCTTAAGGGCAAGGGCGGGCGGGCTGCGGGGACGCGCCGACGGAGGCTCGGCGGGCGGAAGTGACGCCGGGCCCGCCATGGCCTGTGAGGGCGCCGGGCCCGCCATGCTGGCCGCAGGCACGTGAGCTGCCGCGGCGGCGCGGACGCCCGGGGAGGAACGAAGGCTGGCGGGGAGGGAGGCAGGGAGACGGGAGCCCGGCTGAGGTAAGCGAGCGGAGAGTGCAGCCCCTCGCGTGCGCGGAGGGGCCCGAGGCCCCGCGCTCGCCTCACAACCTCCCGGCCACGGCCCGACCCTCTGAGCCGGGGTGACAGGGGTTGGGGTGGGTCGGGGGGGGGGTCCCCGCTGATGGGGTGCCCCCCGCCCACGCAAGGGCGGGACTTCCGGTTCCAGCTTTCTCTCCCTCCGCCCCGGGAGGCAGGACGTGGTTTTTCCTCCTTCAGGAGTCGGGGGTGGAGGGGGAGGAAGAGCCGTGATTGGCTCCTTCCTCTTCGGCCCCGATTGGCGCTGCCTCCTGCCTGGGAAGTCCTGGCCCCGCCCCTCGGGGCGGGACTTCCCGTTTTCCCACGTGGAGGGCGGAGCTGAACAACTGTTCCATGCCGGACCCGGGGCACTTGTGGCAGGTGTGGAGGGGCGCCCCTCGGAGGTGGGCCCCCGGATGCGAAGCCGGACTCCGGCGCTTTGCCCCCCGCCCCCAGATCCCAGCCCTCCGGCGTTCGATGGCGGCAGCCCCCGTGCGGGCTGAGACCCCCCCCATGGCAGTGCCGGCCCCCCGAGTGGCGGAGTGACAGCCGGCCCAGGGGTCCCTCCTGTAGCGGGGGCTCCCCTAGGCGGCCCCGGCCCTGGCCCTGCGCCCTTTCCCTCGCTGCGCTCTCTGCCCAGGTGTGTCCGGGCGCCGGGCCGCCTCACCCCCTCTTTGCTCCCCCCCCCAGGGCGTGGATGGCATCCGGGCGCCCTGAGGAGCTATGGGAAGCCGTGGTGGGGGCGGCCGAGCGCTTTCGGGCACAGACAGGTACGGAGCTGGTGCTGCTGACAGCTGCACCCCCGCCCCCCCCTCGGCCGGGCCCCTGCGCCTACGCTGCCCACGGCCGGGGCGCCTTGGCAGAGGCCGCCAGGCGCTGCCTACATGACATAGCGCAGGCGCACCGGGCCGCCGCCATCCGGCCCCCCGCACCCCCCGCTGCGCCGGAGCCGCGGGCCCCCAGCCCCAGGAGCCCGCCCCATCCTCCTCCTCCCCCTCGGAGGCCAGAAGCCAAGGAGGAGGAGGAGGAGGAGGACGGCGAGGAGGAGACGGAGACGGAGACGTCGGGGAGCCGGCTGGGCCTGGGAGATGACGGAGGTGAGAGGGGGCACCGCTGGGGAGGGACGGGGCCCAGAGGGCGGCCTGCCCCCGGGGCCCCGGGCTGAGCCGCTGCACACCCCCCCCCCCCCCCAGGCCTCTTTGTGATGGATGAAGACACCGCCCACGAGGACCTGCCCCCGTTCTGCGAGTCAGACCCCGAGAGCACGGACGACGGCAGCCTGAGCGAGGAGGCACCCCCCGGGCCGCTGCCCTGCGCCAGCCAGGCGCCCCAGCAGTACGCCAAGTCCCTGCCGGTGTCGGTGCCCGTATGGGGCTTCAAGGACAAGAGAGCGGAGACCAGATCCTCGGACGAGGAGAACGGGCCGGTGAGAGGGGCGCGGGCTGGGGGCCCGGGGGGCGGGGCGGGGGCGGGCCGGGGGCGGGGCAGGCCTGACCCGCCGCCCCTTGCCCGCAGCCCTCCTCCCCAGACCTGGAGCGCATCGCAGCCAGCATGCAGGCGCTGGTCCTGCGCGAGGCCGAGGGCTCCCAGGTGTTCGGGGACCTGCCCCGGCCGCGCCTCAACACCAGCGACTTCCAGAAGCTGAAGCGGAAATACTGAGCGGGGCGGGGCTGCCCGAGCCTGCGGGCCCCTCCCCCCGGCACGCGCGGCCCGCCCCGGATCCGCTTGCGGCTCCGCGGCTCCTCCCCTCCCGAGTGTGGGGAGAGGGTGACGGGGCGGCCGCCCGCTTCCCCGCGGGTCCTCCCGATTCCGCCCCGAGGCCCCCGGTTCCGGGACGTTCGGGGGAGGGGCGCAGGGCGTCCAATCAGCTCGAGGAGGCCCGGTCTTGCCTCGGCCAATCCGCAGCCTTAGCTCCCTTGGGCCCGCCCCTTCCTTCTCGGAGGATCCAATCAGCGCCTGAACTGCCAGTGGCGACAAGGCCTCCGCGGCGGGGCCGCCTGGATTCGACACTACAGCCTCCTCGTGCGGCTCCCGCCCGCCCCGGGGCGGCGCCGGGGCGTCCGCGCTCCTCCGATGATGCCACCCTCGCCCGCGGGGCTCGCGGGGGCTCCTCCCGCACATGCCTTAAAGGGCCCTGCTCGGCCGGGGAGGGGGGGAGGGGCGGGGGGCGCCTGTGAATAAAGAGTTTGACTTGAACTGCGGCCTCGTCCTGGGGGCGGGGCGGGCGTGGGCCGGTCCTGGGAGCGGGGCGCGCCTCTTCCGGCTCTCCTCGGGGAGTAGGCGGGACTTCCGGCGGCGGCCCGGGGTCGGAAGCGGGCATGGCGGAGCCGGAGCCGGAGCCCTCCCTGTGGCTGCACAGCCCTCCCGGGGGGCCGCCCCCGATCCCGTTGCCCGCCGCGGGCCGCAGCCTCCTGCTGGGTCGGGGCCCGCTGACTCGAGTCACCGACCGGAAGTGCTCTCGCAACCAAGGTGGGGCCCTGGGGCTGGCGGGGCGGGGGCGGGGCCTGGCCCCCCCGGCGGGCGGCACTTCCTGTCCCTCTTCCCTCCCCCTGCAGTGGAGCTGCGCGCGGACCCGGCCTCGGGGGAAGTGACGGTGACGCAGGTGAGGGGGGGGAGGGAGGGGGAGGGGCGGGGCTGGGCGGGCCGGGGCGGGGTCTGACCAGGCTCCGCCCCCAGCTGGGCACCAACCCCTCCACGGCCGGGCGCGTCCGGCTGAGCCCCGGCGCCCGCGCCCCGCTGGCCGTCGGGGAGACGCTGCTGCTGGTGAACGGCCTGCACCCGCTGACGCTGCTGGCCGCGGGGCCGCCGCCGCCGGAGGAGGAGGAGGAGGAGGAGGAGGAGCCCCCCGGGAAGCGGCCCCGCCGGCCCGCCGGCTGGCAGGAGCTGGGGCCGCTGCTGGTGTTCACGGCGCCCGGCGCCCGGGCCCGCGGCAAGGTGAGCGGCCCTCCGCCCGCGGGGGGCGGGGACGGGGAGGGGGAGGGGGAAGGGCCCCCACGACCCCCAGGCGCCTCTGCCCCAGGTGGCCGCCTTCGATCTGGACGGGACCCTCATCACCACGCGCTCCGGGAAGGTCTTCCCCACGGGCCCCGAGGACTGGAGGTGAGCCGGGGGCCGGGGGGGCCGGGGCCGGGGGGGGCCGGGGGCCGGGGGCCGGGGGCCGGGGGCAGGGCCGGGGCCGGGGCCGGGGGCAGGGCCGGGGGCCGGGGGCCGGGGGCCGGGGGCAGGGCCGGGGCCGGGGCGTCTCCCCAGCTCCATCTCCTCCTCGCCCTCCTCCAGGATCCTGTTCCCCGAGATCCCGAAGCGGCTCCAGAAGCTCGAGGCCGAGGGCTACAAGGTGCTGGGGGGGGGGGGGGGGCCGGGGCCGGGGCGCACGGGCCGGGGCCAGGAGCCCCGGGGTGACCCCCCTTGGCCTCCCGCAGCTCGTCATCTTCACCAACCAGATGGGCATCGGGCGAGGCCGGCTCCGACCCGGAGACTTCCAGGCCAAGGTGGAGGCCGTGCTGGCCGCCCTGGGGGTCCCGTTCCAGGTGGGCACGAGGGGAGGGGGTCGGGGGAGGGGGGCCAGCGCCTGGGGAGCCTCTCCACCCGCGGGTCTTCTTTCTCCCCGCAGGTGTTGGTGGCCACGAGCTCGGGCATCTACCGGAAGCCGGTGACTGGCATGTGGGATCACTTGTGTGAGCAGGTGCCCCGCGCTTGCTGCCCTGGCATGGGGGGGCTTGTTTCTGGGGGTCCCGGTCCTCCTTTCTCTCCTCTTTCATCAGAAGGTACTTCCCACCCCTTCAGCATCTCCATCCTCCTTTCTCTCAGGCCAACGAGGGCGTCCCCATTTCCTTGACGGACAGCGTCTATGTGGGAGGTGAGGTCGGGAACACTCGGGGCAGGGCGGGGGCTCCGCTGCCCAAAGCAGGGGGACCGATGCCACTGTCCTTTCTAGATGCCGCGGGACGGCCGGCCAACTGGGCTCCGGGCCGGAAGAAGAAGGATTTCTCTTGTGGGGACCGACTGGTGAGGGGTCCCGCTCCCCAGCCCCCGCCTGAGACACCAGCCTGGGGGGGACTTTACTTTCTGACCCCGTCCTCTTCCCCTCAGTTTGCTCTGAACCTCGGCCTGCGCTTCTGCTCTCCTGAAGAGTTCTTCCTGAACTGGGCTCCGGCCCCCTTCACACTCCCCGACTTTGACCCGGTGAGGCCCCGGAGGTTCTGTGGGGGAGGTGGACGGCCCGCGGCGGGGCCTGGCCTCACACCTCCCCCTGATTTTCTGCAGAGAACTCTGAGCTCCACAGGGCCTCTCTGCCTGCCCCCCGCCGGACCCCTCGTGGGCCCTGGTCCGGAGATCATCGTCGCTGTTGGATACCCCGCAGGTGAGACAGCCTCTACCCCCAGCCAGCCTTGGCCTCCTCTCCCAGACCCACCCACTGTTGACTTCTCTACCACTGCTCCTTCCACAGCTGGCAAGTCAAGTTTTATCCAGGAACACCTAGTGCCAGCTGGCTACATCTATGCAAACCGGGTAGGTATGGACCAGGGGGGCATGACTCCCTCTGCCCACCACCGGCGGGGCCACTGAGGCTCAGCTAGCCAAAGCCAGGGGAGGCAGGGTCCAGCCCCTGGTCAGATCCCCCAGGACCACACTTAGCCCTGGGCTGTGCCCCCCCAGGACACCCTGGGCTCCTGGCAGAAATGCGTGGCCGTGTGTGCAGAAGCTCTGAAGGCTGGGAACCGAGCGGTAGTGGACAACACCAACCCAGACCCTGCGAGCCGGGCCAGGTACCGAGGGGTAGGGGCTGGGTGGGAGGAGGTTGGACCTAGGTCACTGGGCGCAGAGCTCACAACACATTCTTTCTCTACCCCTTTGGCAGGTACATCTCATGTGCCCAGGATGCTGGTGTTCCCTGTAGGTGCTTCCATTTTACAGCTTCACTGGAGTTGGCCAGACATAACAACCGCGTAAGGAGGGGCTGCCACCTTGGGTCAGGTTCCTGATCTCTGACCCCCCCACCCTCTAACTTTTGACTTCCTACCCCCCAGTTCCGTGAGATGATCCGCTCCCCACACCCCCCGGTGTCCGACATGGTCATGTTCAGCTACAGGTGAGGGCCGGGGCCATGGGGCGATAACTGGGGACTCTTGAGGAGCAACCTGACCCGTCTCCTCTTCTCCAGGAAGCAGTTTGTTGCCCCCTCCCTGACGGAAGGCTTCTCCCAGATCCTGGAGATCCCATTTCGCCCCCACTTCTCTGAAGCCCAGCACGAGGCTCTTTACCGCCAGTTCTCTGAGGGCTGAGCGCCCCCCACCCCGTGCCAATAAAAGATATTTTCATAGTATCTGCCTTGTCTGTCTGCTCCAGACCCCCGCCCTGCCCCCCCCAAGAGAGTGCCAAGAAGGCTGGGAAAGTGGCTTTATTGGTGTGGAGAAAAGGCTCAGATGAGGTCCATGAGGATGTCCTCCTCCATGACGCTGGGAGGCTGCAGCCCGGGCTGGGGCACTGGGCCCCTGGGGCCTCCACTCAGGAGCATCTGACCTGAACAAAGGGGAGGAGAAGAAACCAGGATCACAGTCCTGCTCCTTCCAGGGCCAGCCCCTCCTTTCTCCAGGACTCCACTACCCTGTCTGAGGGCCCCCCCAAACACACACCTGGTAGAGGGGCCCGTGGGGGAAGCTGTCCAGGCCAAGGCTGAGCAGGCGGGGGATGCAGCAAGGGAGGGCCCAAAGGGGGCTGGCCCAAGCCCTGGTGTGGAGGAGGCAACAGGGTTGGGGCTCCGGGAGGCTGCAGGTGGTGGAGGGAGGCCTGGGGTGGCGGACCCCCAGCCTGAGGCTAGGAAAGAGAGACAAGAGAGCAGTCGGGGCTGGGCTGGGGTCAACGCTAGCCAAGGCTGTGCCAGCCCAAACCCCAAAGCCCCCTCTTTCCCTCTCCTGCCCTCTCACTGGTGGTGGGGGTGGTGGATTCAGCAGGAGGCTCCGCAGCTGGGGGTTGGCACCTGGGTTCTGAGGTCGCAGGAGAGGCCCGGGAGGGGGAGCCCCGGGAGGGGGGGCCCCAGGAGGGGGTCCCCCTGGAGGAGGCTGGGCAGAACCCGGGGGAGGCTGGGGCTGTCCGCCTGTCCCGGTCACCCCTACTCCTACCCCACCTGGTGGTTGCGGCTGTGGTTGGCGGAGCTGGAGCTGGAGGGGGAAGCGAAGAAGAGGCAGTTCTGAGCCACAGGCAGGGATCTGGGGGCCCGCGCAGGCTGCCCCCATCCCGCCCTGGCCTTACCAGGCTTTGGGGCGGGCGCTGCTGCTCCTCCAGGAGGGGGCCCAGACCTGGGGGAGCCTGCGGTCCCATCTGTGAGGAGAAGAAGGGGCGTCAGAAGCCGGGCCGCAGAGGCCTGCCCCGAGCGCCAGGCCCCACACTCACCCCACGCGGTGGTGGCGGCTGCTGCTGCTGCAACTGCTCCAGCTTCTGTTGCTGCACCTGCTTGTGGTTGGTGATGACCTGGCGGATGCCGTTGACAAAGCCGCTCTGGTCGTTGGGGATCAGCCCCATGAAGATCTTCTTCTTGGAGGAGTAGAGGAGCATCAGCACGCGCACCTCACAGGGAGCCGTGTGGTGGAAGTGGACACAGCCGGCCTGGGGAGAGAGGAGCAGGGGGCTCAGGGAGGGCGCTCCTCCAGGAGCCCCCCAGGGCCCAGCCCCCGCTCCCATCCACAGCTCACTCACAAAGCCGTTGCCCATGATGCGGTAAAGGCCTTTGAGGGACTCCAAGTCCTTGTTGGTGAAATGAAACTGGACCATCCTCGAGTTCCGAAAGAGGGGGCCCAGCGTGGTCTGCAGAGAAAGTTCGGGACCACCCCCAGCGGAGGCTGCTAGGGGTCCTGGGAGGAGGGACGAGGGCAGGAACGGGGGCCTGGGGGACACCAGGAGGATGACTGGGGGCTCCTGGAGCAGGACTGAGAAGAGGCAGCAGGGGCTGGGGGGGCCCCTGAGAGGAGGCAGGAGAAAGGGCTCTAGGATGGGACTTGGGGGGATGGGGTGGGCACAGGCCCTTCTCTCACCAGTAACTGCTGCGGGATGAGCTGCATGATCAGCTTCTGCGGCCACTGCTCCGTCTTCCTGCAGAGAGCAGAACAGAGCCGTGCCCTTGCCATCCTCCGCCATCCCTCACCACTCCCTACCCCACTGCCCCCAGCCCCCTGCCCCGACACTCACAGGTTCTCTCCCTGATTCACATAGACCTGGCAGGGCAGGGAGCGCGTCAACTTCGTGTTGGCGTCCACAGAGGCTGGCTTGGGC
Organism: Macrotis lagotis; assembly: GCF_037893015.1. NCBI lineage: Eukaryota > Metazoa > Chordata > Mammalia > Peramelemorphia > Peramelidae > Macrotis > Macrotis lagotis. The sequence continues at coordinate 915,538,806 of NC_133658.1, forward strand.
TTCTGGGGGGGGGATGGGGGAGAAGTGTCACCAGGCCCCTCCTCCCCTGCAGCCCCCCTTCTCCTCTTCAGTCCCTCTCACCTCCTGCCACTCCAGAACTCCACTCCAGGCCAGGACCTTGTTGGTGACCGACTGCTGGCCTGCCCCAAGGGCCGAAGCCCCCAACTGAGCGGTGCTCGGACCGCTCACCCCCGCCGCGGGTACGGGGCCAGTCTGCCCACAGGAGAAAGGGGGGCTACTTGGCGCGAGGCCCTTGTAGGGAGTTACTGGGGTTTGGGGGGAACCCCAAGGATAAGAGTCTCAGAAAACTCTGAAGGGAAGCAGGGCACATTGGGGAATTCCCCCAAAAGGCTTACCATGGGGGGCCCTCCAGGTTGGGTGGGAGGAGCCAGCCCAGGCCCAGGGGCCACAGTGGCCACCAGGCTGGGCTGGGAGGCAGGAGGCAGCTTGGGAGCCCCAGGAGGGCCAGGAGGTATGGGAGGGGCCGGGGCCTGGCTGAAGGGGGGGCCCACTCCTGGGGCGGTGGCCTGCAGAGGATTGATGGGTGAGACTGTGGAGAGAGGAAAAAGAGCTACAGAGCCAGGGGCTGAAGCGCCTGCCCCCCCCACCACGGTGGGCCCCCCAACACTCACAGCGAGGGCCCAATCCCGCCTTCTGGTTCTTGGCGGCATCCACGGCATTCTGAGCAGCCACCTGAGCAGCACTAAGATTACCAGGCACCTGCAACAGGGTCGGAGCAGCCTTGGAGCCACAAGCCATCCCTCTCCCCCTTGTCCCCCTCCCCCATCTCCCAGAGGACCTGATCCCAAACAAGGGTGGGCAGGATACGGAGGCCATACCTGGTAAGGCTGGGAAGCCGGAGGCAGTGGCTGGGGGGGCGCCGCAGAGAGGGCGGCCCCAGGGGGTGGTGCCGGAGGCAGTGGCACAGGCTGCTTGGGCTGGAGGGGGCCGGGGCCAGAGCTTCCACCCACTGTTGAGGAGCAGAGGACAGGAGTCATGCATAGAAGAGAAAAACATGAGAGCCAGAAAGAATGTGAGGGGAGGTCACAGAGCAGGAGGAAAAGGAGGTGACCTCCACTAAACTGGGTGCCTGGCCGTCAGGCGTCACAACCCTGAACCCCAAACTACAGGGTCAGGACTCCTGGATCCCACTGAGCCAGGACCAAGCCCCTCCCCCATGAAGCCCCTGACTTCTTCCATGGGAACCCCCCACCTCCCCTGCAACTGCCACCAGCTCCTTAGCACTCACCAGGCAGCACCAGGCCCCGCACCAGGACCATGTGCCGGGGGTCCTGGCTCACGTCTGCCGGCTGCGTCTCCAACATTGCGGGTGGCGCCGCTTTCTCAAACAGGAGCCGCAGGGCTGGCAGTTTCCGAGGAGACACGATGGAAAAGTGGATACCTCGCTGTGGGTCAGAGGAGCCCCTCAGAGTGGGCCACAGGAGCCCCCCACCTCCCTACTGCCCAGCCAGGCCTCCCCTGACCTCCCCAATCTTCTGCACCAGGCTCTCGGTGGTGTAGCCGGAGTAGGTGGTGCTCTCCACGGCGGGCAGCAGGTAGGGGGGCGAGTTGCAGATGAGAAGGCAGACCCGATGCGTTTGACCTCTAGAAGAAAGGGGGGACCTCAGCAAGGGGGGCACTGGGAGCCCAGGGGCTCCGCCCCAGCCCGGCCCCAGCTCACATCTGCTCCCGCATCTTCTTGAAGTCGTCGAAGAGCTGCAGGGCCGTGCTCAGCCCCTCTGCGATGAGGCTGCAGCTCTCGCCACCCCCGCCCATGAACCTGAGGGATGAGTGGAGGAACCAGGGTGGGCTGTACTGCGGACCCCGACCACTCCCCTGCTACCCTGACCCAGGATGGGCTGCCTTACAGACCCTCAGCCCCGCGGCAAGGGACCAGGGTGGGCGCCCCCCCACCCCGCAGGCCCCCGCCCCCCCGTGGGCGCCCCCCACCCCGCAGCCCCCGCCCCCCGTGGGCGCCCCCCACCCCGCAGCCCCCGCCCCCCGTGGGCGCCCCCCACCCCGCAGCCCCCGCCCCCCCGTGGGCGCCCCCCACCCCGCAGACCCCGCCCCCCAGGCAGGAGGACCGGGGTGGGCGCCCCCCACCCCGCAGACCCCGCCCCCCTAGGCAGGAGGACCGGGGTGGGCAGGAGGACCGGGGTGGGCGCCCCCCACCCCGCAGCCCCCGCCCCCCGTGGGCGCCCCCCACCCCGGCACTCACTGGATCCCGTCCAGCCACGTGACGAACTCATAGGCGCTGCTGGTGGGGGCGTGGCACTGCACGTAGGACTCGGGGGCGCAGTCCACGGTGTTGAAGACCACCAGGCTGTACTGGGTGCCCCCGTACTGCGGGCACAGCGCGGCGTGTGCTCGCCTGCCCGGGGCCGGCCGGCCCGCCCCCCGCCTCGGCCCCCCACCCCGCCGCCGCCCGCCGCCCCCTCCGGGGTCCCCCTCCTCACGTCTCCTCCGAAGTCCGTCTCGGCCGGGGGGCCCCCATTGAAGTACCTGGGGAGGAAGAAGAGAGGGCGTGGGTCGGGGGCGGGGGCCGGGGCGGGGGGCGCGGGGAGGCCGGGGCGCGCACGCGCGCTACGCACTCGATGGCCGGCAGCAGGTAGTGCTTGCGCAGCCCCTCGAAGTAGGGCCCCAGGTTGGCCGTGCCCTCGATGACGAAGACCACGTCGGCCACCAGGCCGCCGGCGCGGGCCGGGCCCTCCACGCCGGGCACCATGGCGAGCGCCGCCCGGCCGCCCGCGCCGCCTCGCTCCACCCCCGCGGGAGCCGCCGCCGCCGCCGCCGCCGCCGCCGCCGCCCTCCCCGGACCCTCGAGGAGGCGACGCCGCTCCTGGCGCACCCCTGATGACGCAGGCGTGGCGGCCATCTTGGCGCGGGGCGGGCCGAGCGGGAGGGGGGAGGAGGCTGGGCCCCCAGCAGCCAATCGCAGGGAGGGGCGGTCGTGACGCAGCCGGTTGCTAGGAGGAGGGTGGCCATACTTGAGCAGGGCGGATGTGGCACGTCTCATCTCGCGATGCTCTCCCCGAAAGCCTCGCCGAGGAAGAGGGTTGCTCGGCGACGCAGCTTCCCGCTAGAGCGCGGTTGCTAGGCAACAGCACATCTCAGGCGTTCTCTGACCCCAGGACAGTTGCTAGGCAAATCCATCCTCCCATCCACTTCGGTCCGAAGGCTGGGGCTTGGGAATGCACCTCCGCCGCTGGCGGACCAGCGTGCCCCCGACTCGGCCCGGGGCTCATCTTCCTCTCCTTCCGGGCTTCCTCTCTTCATCCTCTTGCCCGGGACGGGTGGGTTCGAATGTCCAAAGCGCCAAGTTAACCTGAATCTCCATCTCCATCTGATTCCGTCCAGAAAGGGTGAACATGATAAAGACAATGGGGGGAGGGAGGGGCAAGGTGCCCAGAATATAATGGAATGAGGAGGAAGGCGGGGTGGAGGGCAAGAGAGGTGATGAGTTAGGTTTTGGAGATATCTATGTTGCAATATCCAGGGCCAGATGTCTGAAGAGGACTGGGAGATCTGTTGGAGTCAGGACTATATAAATAGATTGGGAGATGGGCTGCAAAGCAAAAATCACCCAAGACACAGGATCAAGGAAGAAAGGAAATGGGCCCAGGAAGGTGGAGAATGGAGAGAAAGCCTTAAAGTTTAGTCCTGAAGAGACCATTGGCAAATTTGGAGAGTCACATTTCAATTGAGCAAAGAGTGTGAAAGCCAGATCACAGAAAGTGTAGTATGAAGTAGGAGAGGAAAGACTGAGGATAAACAGCTTTTTCCAGGTTTAGGTGACAAGGAGAAAAGGCCTTGGGACAATGGCTAACAAGAAAGATGGAATCTACTGAGCACATTTTAAAAATGAATAGAATATAGATAAAGCACCAGCCCTGGAGTCAAGAGTACCTGGGTTCAAATCCAGTCTCAAACACTTAATAATGACCTAGCTGTGTGGCCTTGGGCAAGCCACTTAACTTGCCTTGCAAAAACCTAAAAAAAAACAATGAATAGTTCAACTTCCTTCCCTTCCAGGAGATATTCAACCCCCCTCAGCCACACACAAAGATGGTCTTACTCTTGCTCTTGCCATCACCCAGGATTGTATCACTTAAGTATTCAAGTGCTCAAAATCCTATCTGACCATAAGCCATTGACTTTTTTTTTTTTAGTTTTTGCAAGGCAATGGGGCTAAGTGGCTTGCCCAAGGCCACACAGCTAGGTTATTAGTGTCTGCGGTCAGATTTGAACTCAGGGACTCCTGACTCCAGGACAGGTGCTCTATCCACTATGCCACCTAGTTGCCCCCAGCCATTGACATTTCACCTCTCCTGCCTGCCTTTGCATAACCCTTACTCTTTATCCTTACAGTAACATCCAATCCCTTGTTTCCATGTTCCCTTGATTGTACCTGGAAGGAATGAACACCTCTTTGTCTGCTTTCAGGGATCTTCACCAGTTCACTTTCCCCACTCCCAACTTGGAAGGTCCCTAATCTCACAGCCTAGGAGTCATATTGGGCTTCTCCTCTCTTACCCCTACCTCCAAAGACCTCTGTATTTCACCACTGCAGCATCTTTAATATGCCCCCTTCTTTCCTCTGACTGCCCCTACCCTGGTGCAGACCCTCAACACTTCATGGATTATTGCAGTAACTGCTGGGGAGTCAAACCTTCTCCTTGGTCAGTAGCTCTTGTTCATAAAAAAATCAAGTTCCTTTTATCATTAGATTTCTGACCAGAAGTAAAAGAGAAATGTAGATTTCCTACTCCCACCTGGTAACCTTAAAAACAAAATCTTTAAAATATAAGGTTAAAATAAAACCACAGAAAAATACAGGTTAGACATGAAGTTTTATTCTCTGAGATTTACCATTAGTCTATAAGTGGAGACCATTCTAGTAATGACCAGCCCAAGATGAGAGAGATGAGAAAATGTCTAAGCAGCAAGGGGAGGGGAACAGAATGTACATAACAAGACTAGACAAACATTAAACTTCCAGGAGAGTATTCTATTATTTGATATCAGAGAACCATCCTTCTACAATGCTATCTTGCCTGAGTTTTAGAACCAGAAGGACAGGACTAAACTTCCAAGTCTAAAGGAGGGCACATTCCATTCTTTACAAAATCTACCTTTGACCAGGAATGTAATTGTAAGATTTGCAGTGATTATTATACTTTAACATTTTGCCATTTTGATCATAGATGACATCCTTATGACAGCTATAGGTCAACTAAAGAAAAAATGGGTATATCGGAGGGAAAGATACCATCTCTAGGTCATCTAGGATTGCTAGAAGAATGGATAGGCAAAAAAACCCAAGGTTTTTCGACTGCCTAATCTGATATTTTTTAATTTAGAATTAAATATTTCTGATTAAAAATTATTCTATCAATCTCTGATTGAGTTCTGTAGGTTTGGAATGTTCACCTCTGCCCCTCCACAAGGTCTGTGTTTCTAGGTATAAATCTGAAGCCAGGCTCTTTCTGTGTGAAAACTGCCTAATGCTCCTCTAAATTGCATCTGCAAGGTTTACTGCCAAAACTATGTAAACAATCAATTAAAGACCATCCTGAGAAGGCAGGAAACTACTTTGGTTATCTAGATGAGAGACTGGATGAATTCCTGTTCTTAAAACATTTTGGAAAGGAAGAAACTCCAATGTGTTATATATCCACATCATAGCCAATAACAACATAAAATATCAAATTAGAAGAGGATTCAGCAGTCCTGGGCTAATTGGATCCCTGTCAGTTCTGACATGGAACAGACCTCACGGATGGGTTAGAGAATTGTAAAGTAAACCATGATAACTTTATGCACAAAGGTGTAACCTGATTGGTTGGCCACCCAAAGTTTTGTGATTCTTTGCTCTTTCTGTATAAATTGCCCCCAAAATTTTGTATCACTTGCACTTGCAAAGATGCCAAGCACCCATGGATTTTGGCAAGATCCTAGAGAATTAAACTTCACTTATCAAACTGTCCTATTTCATTTTTCTTAACTTACGGAAATGATGGTTAACACCATGAGAATGGGGCATAAGGATGGAGGATGCATTTATAGAGTCAAGGGCAAGTTACAAAGCTCAAAAGGGGACACTCCCCTAGGATTGAAAAACCCTGTACAATCAAGATGCACCAAGAGGGAGAAAGTAAAGGTGAGGTATTGTAGGGTGTTGGTCTTCACCTGGTGTGGAGGGCGCCCTTAGGGAATCCATAACAAAGGGGGAATGGCCCAGCCAATCACAAAACTGTGAGAGTTTTCCTAATCCCTTTCCAGAGATGGCAAACCCAAGACTGGTTCTCAAGGAGTCAAGAGTGACCTAGAGATCTTGACCTAATGCAATTGAATATTAACCCACACACCCACTGTGATGTTTTGGGTTCATCAGCATATCATCCCTTGTATGATGTGGGGGGGGGGGGATCATATTAGGGGCATGTCATGGGATGAGTGGACCTCTTAGATTGTAACTCAAATTCTGATAGCCTATGAAAATCCAAGAGGGAGGGGAAAGAATTTCTGAAGACTATAAATTACCTGATTTTTGAATGCTATCTCCTGCCTCATGCCAGTATCCTGCAGGATTCGGGAATAAAAACATACCATTTTCTCTCACTCTAGCAGATTTTTCTTTCATTCATTTATAACAGTAAATAACAAACTTCCTCAGACATCTGATGTCTCTGAAACCTGTCAAAGATCAGGCTTTTCCAAGTACATTCAGCATATTTGTAGATATCTTCCTTTCTGATCAAAGAAATGTGTCAAAACCTTTATTTCAAAACTTCTTTGATTTGCTAAATGTCATACATTCAATGTGAGAACAATTTTACAATCCAGTTTTAAAATACTTGACATTATTTTAAAATAGTGGGCATTTTATTTCTCTCCCATCTAGAAGAACTAGATGGGGCAGACCTGACCCTATCTCAGGTTTGTGATCAGATTGAGGCTAAATCTTTTGTCTTAACTCAGGGACCTGCCCATAAAACCACTATATAGGCATACCCTAGTCTCTGTCATGTAAACTAACAATTCTCCCTTCACTTTCTAGTGGAACCCAAATACTTCCATATTCCTCACCATTGGTATTAAAAAAAATAATCTCAATTGTCTTTTGAAACTGGCTTTATTAAAAAAATGTTTTTATAATACAATGTTTAGGTATTAGCTATATTTAAAAACAAACATAAATGCAAATCATTGCTTTTAGAATCCTTCACACGAGAATGTCTTAGGTGACTAAAAATCTCAACTAAAAATCTCAAATTTCAAATGTAACAAAACTCTACTTGCAGTTATTACAGTAACTTTAAATGCTTCTACTATCCAATGACAATGTTTGACAAATAATAAACTTCCACTTTTTATGAACTTGAAAAATAGAAACTTTTCTATGAGAGCTATAAGCGAGATATAGCTTAATCAGGTGGACAAGACTTAGGAAAACTCCAGGGTTCACTTCACTACAGTAGTTTGAATCAAAAAGGAATTCCAAACTTAACAATTATAATCATACAATTTCTCCCCCCCCCCGCATTTTTTGCAAGGATTTTGCCAGAATTCTACAACACTGATACCCTTGCAACAGGACTAAATTTTTCTATTGCATTCTCCAATCAAAAAGCTCAAAGGAACCCCAGATACACAGTTCAAAGAAGAGGTAAATAGACATATAGATGAGGGACTGTAGTTCAGAGATTAAATCCTTACAGGTTAGCCGGGAGATCCATTGTTTTGTTAAAAAGGGTTTGCCTTATGCCAGGGGAAGTCCTTGTCAGGGAGGAGCAAAGTAAAAAATTTATTGATCTCATCTCAAGAACTTCAAAACTGGGATAGGGGTAGGGGCCTATATTGCTTTGAACACTCTAAGATACATAGTCAGCACAGAGGGAACAATTTAATAAATTATAAAAGCTATTTCCCTGTCCAAAATGTTTCATGGACCACATGTCCCATTAACTCAAAATAATAAATTCACTTAGACAAACAACCTTAAGTCAAATTCTTTTACTAAATGCCTGCTTTTTTTTTTTTTAGGTTTTTGCAAGGCAAATGGAGTTAAGTAGCTTGCCCAAGGCCACACAGCTAGGTAATTATTTAAGTGTCCCAGACTGGATTTGAACCCAGGTACTCCTGACTCCAGAGCAGGTGCTTTATCCACTGTGCCACCTAGTCACCTCCCTACTTTTTTTTTAAACCAGGGGATCCTCCTTTGAAAGAGTCTCTCATGCCCCCCATTTGCAATAATTACAAAAAGACTTTTAGAGACATGCTGTGGCCTCTGCTATGGTAGAAACGCACAAGTAGGGGTGTCTGACCACCCTGAGGAATTGGACAACTGTGGTTTAAGTTCCTTTGAGATCAAGTCAGAAAAGACTGGTCAGAAAAACCCTGAGTCGCAATGTGAGGACCAGATACGACATCTGTGATCAACACAATTTTCAATATCCAAATGTTTAGTTTATGAGACTGTCCTTCAATAATCCTAGTTGCTTAGTTTGCCAGTATTTCTTTTTCTTTTTGATTTTTGTAAGGCAGTGGGGTTAAGTGACTTGCCCAAGGTCACACAGCTAGGTCATGATGAAGTGCTCGAGGTCGCATTTGAACTCAGGTCCTTATGAATTCAGGGCTGGTATTAGTATTTAATATTATAAAACATCACTTAAAATACCATGATCAAAATGATGCCTTCAAAAACTAAAAAAAACCTCAAGTTAATATATTTTTTAGTAATGTGCAGAAGATCAGTCTATATAATGCAATCTGGGGCTTTTACTAAGGGAGATAGACCTTTTCTGCAGAAAAGTTAATTAACGCAAGACATTTAATCACCCCAGACTGTTTTTTATAATCATGAGCCATTTATAATAATTTCTTAATGTCAATTAACAATTGATAGGTAGCCCTATTCCTTTTTCTGAATCTTGATTCTTAAAAATTCCTATAGATTTTTTTTTCTCTGAAATCAAATCAATTCTGGTTTGCTGCTAGTAAGGCGTGACTTGCTTTTAAAAAAAAATCTCACAGATATTTATCACAAGCCCTTTCTCCCAGTTTAAACCCAATTTACTAACTTGACTTCTAAAGGGAAAAATTATCTCTGTAGTTTCAAACTGAAACCAAGACACTTATACCATTAAAACGTCCCTAGCAAGGAGCTAGGCCCTGAAATCTTAAAACTGATGACATTCTCACTTAGATGGGAATCTGTTATGGGTAATTTTAAATTTAATTTTAAATTAGTCTTTTTAAAACAATTAAATCCAAACCCCAGACAAATAATAATTCACACTTTAGGAATTTCATTTCATTTAGACTGGGCTGGAAACAAATTCAGTTGCTTGTGGGTCTTATTAACCATCTGTTGTCAGTTTTAGAGGAATAATTTCACATACAAGTAGAGGGAAAGCTGTGCAGCCAGGTGATCAGAGTTGGAAAATCAAGATTCTAAGGGAGTTCTATCCCTGCCCCATTTTATAGCTGAGAAAAAAAAATCATAGGAGAAATTATCTCCTACTTGAGAGAGAGGAGACCACAGGTGCTCATAGCCTTTGCCTTTTGCTTGCTCTCACCATCAGCTTTGGGAAAGGCAGAGGCAGAGAGAGGCAGAGACAGAGACAGAAATACAAAGGAGACAGAGAGTGGCAGAGACAGAAAGAGACAGCCAGGAGACAAAGAGATGAGAGATAGAGGCAGGGATACTTTTTTTTTGGTTTTTACAAGGCAATGAAGTTTAGTGATTTACCCAAGGCCATATAGCTAGATAATTATTAAGTGCCTGAGACTGGATTTGAACTCAGGTCCTCCTGACTCCAGGCTGGTGCTTTATCCACTACACCACCTAGCTGCCCTTGAGACAGAGACACTTAAGGAAATTAGGAAGAGAAAAACAAAACCCTTTTCTCCTTTAAGAACATGATTTTCAGGAAAATCTGTCCTGTGGCACAAAATTGTGAGTTTTTGGAAAAGAAAAAGATCAGATTTGACGAGGGGGATTGGTCAGTCAGGTCACAGAGACAGGACAGCAGCCTGACCAGGCACAGTCAAAAGCTCCATCCTACCTACCCCATATAAAACACCCACAAAACACATAAACTGAGTCAGAGCACTTTGAACCAGAGAGCCCCCCCCAGCTTCAGGGAAAACCCCATTGCTCTTGCATTAGAGGGTCAATTAACCCTATTGCCTTGGAAAAAACAAACAATAACCCCCCAAACCCTGAAAATAAAGGTTAGACACGACGTTTTATTCTCTGGGAGGCACCATTTACTTGTAGGTGGAGGCTCTCTGCCCATGCCAAGCCGAGGGAGCTGAGAAACCTCCAGGAGCGAGGCAGCGGAACCCAACACCCCCAACCAGGGCAGTCACTTCTGTCAGGGACCCCGAGGGCGACTTTGGCCGGGGAGGGCAGGACCGGGCTTCCTCTCCGCGTCTGGGGGGGCACAGCCACGCCTCACAACAGCTACAGGGAGGTGTGTCATACTTTTGTGGGCACCCAGGGGAGCGCATCCCTGCCCCAGAGCTCGGGCCCCCCAGCCTTGCAGCCTCAGGTCCATGTGGCGGCCTTTGGGGCGAGGGCCCTGAAGCAGGCAGGAGTCCAGCGCAAAGCCCCAGGGCTCACCGGGACCCCGGGCCCCACTCTCAGCCCTTGGCCCAGGGTTCGGGGGCCCGGCCTTGGGGCCCTGCCCGTCCCAGGCTTCACCGATCAGGGTTCATTTGCTTTTTGTGCGGCTAACCCACGGGTCATCATGGGGATGGGGGGCAGCGCTCGGCCCCCAGCCTCACCCTCTGCTCCCGGGGGGCCCCGGGCGCGGGGCAGTCGGGGCCTTGTCCAGGGTCCCGCATGCGGCCCTGCTGAGTCGGAGACGTGAGGGCGCCCGCCACGAGGGGGCCCGGGGCCCGCGGGGTGGCGCCCGGCCCGGCCTGGGCCAAGAGGAGGGAGACTCTAAGGTAACGGGCCCGGAAGGGGCGGGGAGGCCCGTTGCCAGGCAACGCCTGCATCTTGGAAGCGGCCCCAGGACTTGGGTCCCTGAGGACCGGGAAGAGCGACGGGGCCTTCAGGAAGCCCGGCCGCCGCCATCTTTGTTAGGGGCGCACGCACTTCCGCCGGCGCCACCGGGTCCCGGGGCGCCGCCATCTTGGAGAGGGGCACGCGCACTTCCGGCCACCGGCGGACGCGGGCCCGCTGTCCGCAGAGAAGCGGGGGACGTCGGGCCGCGTCCCCGGGGAACCCCGCGGCATGGCGGAGGAGGGGGCCGCGGGCGCCGTGCACTTGCTGTGCCTCGCCGCCTCCAGCGGAGTCCCCCTATTCTGCCGGAGCAGCCGCGGGGGCGCTCCCTCCCGGCAGCAGGTGGGGCCCCCGGCGGCGGCGGCGGCGGGAAGGGGGCGGGGGGAGGGGCGGGCGGGCGAGCTGCGGCTCCCGGCAGCCCGCGCGCCCCGGCGCAGGGCCCGCCGGGAGCTGTAGTTCCCGACGCCACGTCCCCTTGCAGCTGCCCTTCTCCATCATCGGCTCGCTCAACGGCGTGCACATGTTCGGCCACAACCTGGAGGTGACGCTGCGCTCGGCGCGCGCCCAGGGCACGGCCGTGGCGTGGAGGACCTTCCACGACAGGTGGGCCCGGCGCGCCCCGGGGGCGGGGGGCCTCGGGCTGCCCGCGGCGGGGGTCCCTGACGCCGGCCCTCCCCCCTCGCAGCGTCACCCTCATCGTGCTGTCCTCGGAGCCGGGCTGCGCAGAGCTCCGGCTGGAGCGGCTGCTGGAGCTGGCGTTCGGGGCCATGGTGAGCGCCCCCCCGGGCCCCCCCCGGCCCCCCGCCCGCACCCCCCCGGCCCCGGCCGGCCCCCCACACTGTCTGTCCCTAGGTCCTGCTGGTGGGGCTCGAGGAGGTGACCGGGATCCGCAACGTGGAGAGGCTGAAGAAGGACCTGCGGGTGAGTGGGGGGGCCGCGGCGGGGGGGCCCCCGCGGCGGGGCCCGGCACCCCGGACTTCGCCTGCCCCTCTCGTTCCAGGCCACCTACGGCCTCATCGACAGCCTCCTGCTGGACTCGGAGCTGGCCGGGGACCTGACCCAGTGCGTGGACTGCCTGGCCCCGGGTGACGGGCCCCTGCTGCAGGTCGGGCCCGGGGCGGGCGGGGCGGGGCGGGGGGCGAGGGGCCCCCCGAGCCCCGAGCCCTGAGCCCGGCCTCGCCTTCCCCAGGAGGTCCTGACGGGCTTCGCCGAGGAGCTGGGCAGCGCCTTCGCCTGCCTGGTGGCCGGGGGCCGGGTGGCCACCGGGACGGAGGGCTGGTGGCGCCTCGGGGCCCCCGAGGCGGTGCTGCTGCCCTGGCTGGTGGGCACCCTCCCCGTCCAGGCAGCTCGCGATTACCCCGTCTACCTGCCCCACGGGAGCCCCACGGTGAGTGAGCCGCAGGCGGGCCGGGGAGGGGGGCGCTTCTCCCTCCCGGCCCCCTAAGCCAGCCCCCTTCCAGGTGCCTCACCGGCTCCTGACGCTGCTGCTGCTGCCCGGCCTGGAGCTGTGTGTGCTGTGTGGGCCCCAGCCCGCCCTGGGCCAGGTAGAGCCCCAGGTGAGCCCTGGGCGGCTGGGGGTGGGGGCCAGGGCAGAGCCCGCTTCCGGCCTTGACTCTGGTCTCTGGTCCAGCTCTTGGAACGCTGGTGGCAGCCCGTGTTGGAGCCGCTGAGGGCTTGTGTGGCCCTGGCCCCTAGGGGCCTTCCCACAGGCGTCCCTCTACACCCTGACATTCTGGGGTAAGTGAGGGGCCACGAGGGCCTGAAGGTTCAAGTCCCCCCCCCAGGACTGCAGGTTAACTGGGTCTCCCCCACCAGGCTCCTCCTCCTGCACCTGGAGCAGAGACGAAGCCTCTTCACGGTGGACCTCGGTGCAGACGAAGGTGTGGCCCGGGCCGACTGAGTCTGGGTGGGGGGCCTGGAGCCCAGGGCCCAGAAGGCAGCTTCAAGGTCTCCCTTCTTTGCGCTCTTAGGGCCTTCTCCCAAGATCCGCAGGCACCTCCTACGTTCCTTCTACGTACTGGTCACCAGCATCCACTTCCCTCCAGGTCTGCTAAGTTTCTTGGGGAGGGGGGGACCGGTGGGTGAGAGTGGGGGCTACGGAGCCAGACTCCCTGGGCAGCTTTCCCCTTCTCTCCTCAGAGGACAAGGCGGAGGAATGGGGCTGCCCCACGGAGGTTCCCCGGCTCTGCTACGTGGTGTCCGGGGCAGCTACGGAGGGGCCACGGGACCGGGAGGACCCCGGGGCTGGGCTCAGGTTGGTGGCCCTGCAGACCGGGCCCCGTCGCCTCCTGCTGCTGACGAGTCCCCGGAGCCCCACACATGCCCTGCGGGGCCTGGCCACGCACACCCTGCAGGCTCTGAGCCCTGTCCTCTGAGCCCCAATAAAGCGCTGGCGCCTGCCACCACCTTAGCGTCTTTTCTCTTTATTCGCTCACATTGATACACGGTGGGCTGGGGGCAGGGCAGAGGAGGGGTTGGCCCGAGCCCCCTCCCCTCTGTGCTTCAGGGAAGGGGCCCCGACACTGTAAACAGCAGCAGATCCAAAAATAGATACAAAAGGGCAGAGAGGCTGGTCCCCCTCCTAGAGGCCCTTGTCCTGGAGTCCTGGAGCCCCCAGCCCAGACTCCCAGGGAGCCGTGCCTTTCACCCACCCCCCCAACCCGCTCCAGGCTGGGGAGGGCACGGTGCAGGCTCAGAACTGCTGGGCCAACAGCTCGCACAGGTGACGCGATACGCTCTCCTTGCTGGTCCGCAGAGTCAGGCGGTACATCTGGGCCGGGAGATATTGGGGGAGGGGTCAGGGCTCAAGGCGAGGAGGGGGCAGAAAAGAGCACAGGCCCAGGCCACCCCCTCTTACCTGGGCCTGGGCGTTAGGCTCCAGCCGCAGCAGGCAGCCCACCTGCAGGGCCTTGGTCTGCACAATGCCAGCACCCACGTAGTTTTCGGGGTTCGGATCCACGTTGTCCAGCAGAGCCGAACCGAAACCCAGGAGCTACAAGTGCAAAGATGAGTGCAGGCCGGCACCTGGCCCCGGCCTCCCCCTGGGCCCTGGGCCCCAACCCCCCGAGCTCCCCAGTCCCTCACCTTGGCCTTGGTCACCTCTGAATCCATGGGGTGATGAGCCTGGAAGATTTTCTGGGCCTCCTGTTGGGGGCTGGAGATGACAGAGAAAAACCAGGCTGAGGCCCAGGGTTTGAGGGAGAGGGGGCTGGCCTTTGGGCTACCCCTGTGCACCTGCTTCCCACCCCCAGCCCTCAGCGGCGCCTCACAGGCTCAGCTGCTTCCAGCGCTGGAAGAAATCCTGGGCCGCCATCTCTGTGGGCTGGAAGAACTTATTGATGGTCACTGGGAGCTTGAGGGTGAGGGCCTGAGGAGCACCCCCATACCTGGTCGGGAGGAAGACGGGGAGGCCCCGGGCTAGTACCAAGGCTTGGCCCTATGGCTCTCTCCCCCAACCCCAGGCCCAGCCCTGGCTCTGGCCCCGGTGCCTCACCTGAAGCGCACAGTCAGCAGCGGGGGTGTGAGGAAGTCCCTCAGACACTCGATGTTGAGGACCTGCTGCACCTGGGCACCCCCATCCACCTGCCCCGGCACCCGCTTGGTCTGTACCACCAGCTGTGCAGCCCCGAAGCCGTCAAGGAAAATAACCCGGGCAGGCCTGGGGTTGGGGGCTAACGTGATGTCACATGCCAGAGTTGGGGAGGGGGATGAGGAGGGGGGACCTGGCTCTGGGGCCCCCAAACTTGAGGAGGATATGAGTCTGAAGGTCCCCGGGGTGAGTGACGGTGGCACAGAAGTTCTGGAACTGGACCGAGGTCTTGTTTCCATAGAAGAGATACATGCGGCCTGCAGAGAGAGGAGACCGCTGAGTCTGGCTGGACCGGACGGACTCCCTCCCCGCCCGCCCCCCTCTCCTAGGCTCACACACCCAGGTTCTGTCGGAACTCAGACTTGACCCCGATCTGCAGCAAAGCGTTCTCAAAGAGGACTCCGTTGTTCTTGCACACAAACCTGTGGGAGCAGAAGGCAGCGGTGGGGAGGGGCAGGGGGAAGGGGACAGTGGGCAGGGCTGGCGGGCCGACCTCCAGGTCACTCACTTGTTCAGAAGCTCGTCGGCCTCGGGGATAGGGATGCCGGGGTCCTCCGAGGCTGGACTGGAAGGAGAAAGGAGAGATGAGCAGGAGGGGCAGGGAAGGGGAAGACAGAGGCTCCAAATGAGGGATCTCCCAAATCAAAGCCCAGAGGGCTCCCCTCCTCCCGGGGCCTCCCCCTCAGGACCCCCACCCTGCCCCCTCCCCACCTCCCCCTGCCCACCCCTCCGGCCCCCAGGGCTCCTGCCCCCTCCCCCTTACTCAGCAGCCGGAGCCTGGTCGGCCAGTAGGGCGCCAGGGCTCTCAGGGGCTGGGGGCTCCAGCTCACTGGGCCATCCAATCCCAGGACAGACACAGGAGAAGGACAGGGCAGGCAGCCAATCCCAGGGAGGCAGCAAGGCAGAGAGAGGAGAGCAGGCTGAGGACGAGGCTGCTGACAGCCAGAGGGAAGGACAGAGAGGGCCAGAGAGGAAGGGCCTGGGACTCAGGCCACAGAGAGGGTGCCCCCCAAGGGGCTCGGTGGGAGGCCCAGGAGGGGGGGCTGGACAAGGGGCAGGGCTGCCACCCCAGGTACCTGAGGAAGGCCTCCTCGGGGCTGGGCCCCAGGCCAGGTGGGGCCCCCATGGGGCTGTCAGAGAACACATCCACCAGGAGGCTGCCGGCACTGGGGGGCCCTGGGGGAGCTGCAGGAGGAGGGGCCGCCCGCAGCCCCAGGAGGTCGGCTGAGGGCGAAGGCGTAGACTGAAAAGAGAGGGTCCCCGTGGAGCGGGCTGGAGGGTGGAGGACACCGGCTCACCTCCCCCTCCTCCCGGCCCCCTCCTACCCCAGTGCTGGGGGCCGGCTCCACACCCCCATTGACGTCGCCCCCCGGCCCGGGCTCCCTGCGCCCATCGTCCAGTGTGCTGGCCGCCCCGGGGCCCTTCTTTCGCTTCAGCTTGGCGAGGATGGACGACTCCCTCTCTGGGAAAGGAGGCATCTCTTCCAGCACCGTGGCCTGGGGGGCGGGGGGAGCAGAGAAAGGCATCAGCCCAGTGGGCACCTCCTCAGTCCACTGAACACCACCCCTGGCCTGACCTGAGGCCTAGCCCCACTGCTGGGTTTCCCCATCCCCCTGCCCCCTCAAGCCACGGTGAGGGTCCGACTGACCAGGACGTCGGTGCTGGCGATGGAGCTGAGGGTGAGGTACTCAACCGCCCGCTGCTGCAGCTCCACGTCAGCGTTGCGCAGCTGGGAGCCCGCCCTCAGCACAGCCTGGATGGTGGCCTTGGTCTCAGGGAACAGGTTGATGAACTTGATGTAGGTGGAGAGCAGGAGTGCCCTGGTGGCCACGCTGCACAGGTGGAACTTGGAATGCAGCAGAGAGAACTGGACCGGGGGGCTGCGTGGGCACAGGGCGAGAGGCCCGCTGGGCATCGCCAGGCACTGCCAAGGCCCCCCGGGTTCCCCCGTCCCCTGCAGCCCCCACCCCCTCTCACCTGGAGCGCGGGTCCCCAGCGATGAGGTTCCCAAACTCTCCCAGGATGTAGCCACCGACCTTCACCATGTTCTCATGGCAGGCGGGTGCCTGGAGGGCCTGAGGGAAAGAGGAGCCTCTGGCTCAGGGAGGGCTGACCCTGTGATCTGGGGATGCATCTGCAGAGGGCGGGGTAGGGGGGGGCTGACCTCAAAGACGGTCTTGGCGGCATAGCCCTGCACATCGTCGCGGTTGGTGACTATCTGGAGCACGCGGTACCACACCTCCTCACTCACGTAGTCACCGGCGATGCGGATCAGGTTGAGGATGGTGTCCACGTACCAGCTGTAATCCACCGCGTACTTCTCGGCCAGGATCGCCACCTTCAGCACCTGACAGGAGGAGCCTGTGCATGAAGCCACCCTCTTCCCCCTGACCCCCCGCCCGCAGCTTCCGGGGTCTCTGCTGGTTTGTGGGGGCTCACAATCTCCTCCCGGATAGCATAGTCGGCCGTCTCCAAGTAGCGCAGCATCTCCGACACGATCTGCTTGGCATTGCTCCGGTCACACATGGCATAGAGGAGATCTGCTGCCCGCTGCCGCACGCTAACATCACGCTCCGTCTGGGACAGATGGGGAGTTGGTGAGGGCAGAGTGCAGCAAGGCAGGGGTGGGCTGAAGGGGGGGAATTTACCTTGAGGGCATTGATGACCGTGTCAATGTGGGTCTTGACAGCCTCGTGGGAGAACTCGGAGCTGGCCAGCGTGCACATGCTCTCCAGGGCCAGGTAGCGCAGGTTGGTCTCGCGGTGCTGCAGGAACTGGCCCAGCTGGTTGCAGGCCCGGACCAGGAGGTTGGGCTCGCTGTGGGTCGGGGAGAGAGGTGAGGGCCATGGCTCTTGGCGGCCAGGACCCCCACCCAAGGGCCCCCTGCCCTAGGCCCCCCCCAGTCCAGGTGGCCCCCAGACCTGTCATAGTGGATGATGAGGCTGATGGTCTCGAAGAGGACGGCATTCTTGGCATTGGAATGCTGCACTTTCTTTGACTTGGGGGGCTCCTGGGCCTTGTTCAGGACAGTTTCCAGACACTCCACCAGCCGCCCCTTCACTGCCGCATCCTCTGTGGCCCATAAGGGACAGGGAAGGGTCAAAGTCTAGGCCATCCTCCCCAGGTAGAGGCCTCAAGGCACTACACCCTCCTACCCACCGAGTCCCTGAAGGTTGCTCCCTGGACATTGGGAAGTGAGGCCCCTGGACCAGTCCCTGAGCACCCAGAGGGGCTGCCCAGGACCCCACCCCACCCTGGGTCCTCCTCCCCCCAGTAGCCCAGGGAGAAGAGGAGACCCTGACTAGAGTGGGGCAAGGGGTGGGCAAGGCCCACCTGGAGGTGCGTAACACTGCAGTAAGCGGAGAAGCTTCACAGACAGCCACGGGGCAGGGACAAAGTAGTAGGTGTAGTCCTGGAGGTCTGTGGAGGCTGAGGAGACAATCTGGGGGGCAAAGGTGAGATGACAATGGGGAGAGAGGAGGAGAGGGGAATCAGGGGGACAAAGAGAGAAAAAGAGGGAGAGGGATGGCAATGGGGGAAAGGGGCAAGATGGGAGGGGAAAGAGGAGCAAGAAGCTGGGCCCCCAGCTGTCCTGGCTTCTCTCTTGCCCAGGCGTTCAAATACACATTTGAAGGCCACTGTTTTCAGAACCAAACTTTTGCTGGGCCCACTGAGGCAGGGTCCCCCAGTGTGGACTGGTCCCTAGGAGAAGGGAACTTGCAGGTACAGCAGGAAGATTCAGGCCTGTGCCCACATCTCCGGCGTCCTCGCCAGCTAGGCATCTGGGCGTGCCCCCCCACTTAGCTGAGAAATGCTTGACCCCCCACCCCTGGGGTCAGAGCTCAAGACGACTGGGCCCCGGCTGCCCACAGGGGCCGGGCCTGCAGAGGAGCCTCTCGCTGCCACACAGCCACATCGCTCAGATCTGGAGGATTCTGAGAGCGACAGGGTGCCTTGCCCTGAACCTTAAGAATCCTAGACTCGATGGGGGGGCCTGGAATGACCTCGGTCGGGCCAGCTGAGCTGTCCTCTCCATCTTTGGTTGGCCCTTGACCCGAGGCCAGCCTGGGGCCAGTGTTTGTGGAAGAGGAGACTGAGGCGGGGCAAACCGAGCACCGAGAGAGGCTGAGGGCCATTGGCAGAGACAGAGAGAAGATGGGGCGCTCGCCCACTCACCCGGCTCAGCCGCGACACGGCCAGTGAGACGCAAGTCTTGAAATCGTCCGGGTTCTTCTTGCAGAGGCAGGTGATGAGACTGACGGCAGCAGTGACCACGCCCTATGGATGGGAGAGGGAGTCAGGAGCTAAGCCCAGCCCCCCGTCTCTTGTTCCCCCCCCCAACCACGGGGCTGCAGGAGCCTCACCATGTGCTGGTCATTGAGGAGGTGCACCACCCGGGCTGTCCACTCACCCATGGGCACGAGGTCGGGCGAGGCCTTGTACAGGCGCAGGAGGCACAGGGCGGCGCTTTGCTTGACGCTGTCCATGCTGTCCCTGGGGGGGCCGGGGCTCAGGGATGACCCAGCTCCCCACTCCCGCTCCCCCCAGCCGGTGGTCCCGCCCGCCGCCCTCGCCCGTCCCCTCACCCTGCCACCAGGATGCGCGGGATGTCGGCGGCGAAGGCCTCGCCCATCTCCCGGCTGCCCACGTTGGCGATGCAGTGCAGGGCCAGGCACATGAAGGTGGGGTTCCGGCTGGTCAGGTCATTCTTGACCCCGTTGTTGATGAGGCGGATGAGCTCCGACGTGGAGTTCACCAGCACCGAGATGAACAGATAGCCCTGGCCCGAGGAGCCGGGGCCTCACTTGGGGTCCTGCCTCCGGCCAGCCCCAAGTCCCCCCGCCCCGCCCCCCCACCGGCCTACTCACAATCTGCTTCTCCGTGTATTTGTTGGAACTGAGCAGGTTCACGGCTTCCATGTGGCCAAAGTCAATGTCGTGGCCCAGAAGGAAGATGAAGAGCAGCTTGCAGACATACTTCTTCTTGCTGTAGCCGTCCAGGGCCTTGTCCCCTGCAGGGAGGGGAGGGTCAGGGCACCGGGAGCAGGAGCCGGCCTTGGCCCCCAGCCGCTCCAGCGCCTCCCACTTACCTTTGAACTTGGACCTGATGTTGGCCAGCTCCTTGTTAATCCTCTTAATCTCTGCCTCCTTGCTCTTACCTGGGGGAAGAGACTGAAGCCTGAACTCCCCCTCCCCACTGTGGAAGGGCTGCCCTGCCCGAGGGCATCCTCCATGCCCCCCATCCAAGCCAGCCTGCAGCAGGGCCTCACCCAAGGTTATGCCACAAGTCAGGGACCCAGTCTCCTCTTCCCTGTCAGTCCCCCCGACCCCAGCATGCCCGTCTGTGGCCTGGCCCACCGGGTCCAAGTCCAGCCTCAGGCACGTCCCAGCTCTGTGACTCCGGACAAGTGCCCGCCTCAGTTTCCCTTTCGGTACCACGAGGGTAACGAGAGCGGCCCCCTCGGGGGCTCGGCCCGGCACTTAGCACAGTGCCTTGCTGCCTTGCTGACTGTCCCCCGACCCCGTTTGGGGTTTTCTTCTCACAGAGGAGGGGAAGAGACTGGCCCAAGGTCACTCGGCTAGGAACGTCCCACACTGGATTTGAACTCGGGGCACGGCAAGAGCTCTACAAAGTCCGCCCAGCCACACTCACGCTTGCCCGGGCTCCCCTCCCCGGGCCCTGCCTCGGTTTACCCCACGGTAAAGCGGGGGTGCTCGAACCAGCCGTGGGGGCCCCCTTTCTGGATCTCTCACCCCCCAGGTCCAGCCACCCAGGCAGCCTCCCGGGACCCCCATGGGCTCCCTCCTCCTCCCCTCGCTCCCCCCGGGGCCAGGCGGCCGGGCAGGCAGGGGTCCTGGGTTCTAATCCCGGCTCCGGGTGACCTTGGGCCAGTCCTCACTCTCCTCAGCACAATCATCACAATCATGGGGGGGGGGGGGGGTCCCCTGGAGGGGGAGGGGCGGCACTAGGGAGCCCCGCAGCCCCCCGGCCGGGAAGCGCCTGGGCGTGGCCCCGCCCGGGCCCCGCCCCCGCCCCCGCCCCGCTCACAGTTGCGGATGTCCGAGATGAACACGGCCAGGCCCCGCATGCCGTCACCCTTGGACACGGCCGGCATGATGGCGGCGGGGGCCCCCGGGCGCCGGGGCCGGGCCGGGAGCGCGGAGGGGCGGGAGCGGGGCCGGAGCCGGGCAGCGACCACCGGACGCTCCTCTCCTCGGCGCTGAGGGAGAAAGGGAGGGACCGCGGCAGGCGGGCGGGCGGGCCGCGTCGACGCCCCCTCATTGGGCCTCCGCCCCCGCGTCTCCCAGCCTCCATTGGGCAGCCCTGCGGTCGCCCCGCCTACCCCCTGTTCCTATTGGACTGGGTCTACGTCACGCAGGGCCGCCTCCGCCCCAGCCGCCTCCCATTGGCCGATCTCGGCCGCCGTTTCCGCCCGGAGGACTAGGTCGGGGAAGCGGGAGGACGTAGGGGGAAGGGGAGGAGAGGGGCGTTGCCTGGGAAACGGGCGGAGTTCATCCCTGCGCAAAATTCCCGCCCCTCCTCTCAAACTCCTGCTTCGATTGGAAGAGCCTGCTAAACTTCCGCCTTTGCCGGCGAATCGTCAGGAGAAAAACGGGAGCTGGGGGGCGGGGAAGAAAAGTCCAGACCAATCGTGGCACAGGCCTGCCCGGATTGCTTCTGTAATTGGCCAAGCCTGGAAGGCTTCTGCTATTGGTCGAGAGGCGGGACGAGCTGGGATAGGTGGAAGGAGGTCTGCAATTCCCTGCTGCAGAAAAGGGGCTGGGGCGGAGGCGGAGGATGGCGGTGGCCCTTTGTATTTGTGAGGAGTGTCTGGCGACGTTCCCCGGGATCGATCGTGAACCTGGCCGCCGTGCGCTCGGCAGTGGTCCAGCCTGAGGCCGGACGCTTGGCATTCGCGGGGAAGTGTCTCCTCCGCGAGTTCTTAGACCGTAGGGAGGCTGGGAGAGTCCATTCTGAAATGTAGGAGACGATGCGTCCCCCGCCCCAAGAGCCCATGGACTGCTCCCCGCTAGGGAGGCTGGGCCAGTCCGTTCTGAAGTATAGGAGAAATGTGTCCCCCGCCCCAAGAATCCGTGGACTGCTCCTTCCCCCAGAGAGTCTACGAGGCTGACCCAGTCCCTTCCGCTCTCCAAGGGAGGAGGTGTCCCCCCTCCCCAGCTCATGGACTGCTCCTCCCCCCGGAGGCTAGGGAGACTGGGACAGTCCACTCGGAAGTGTAGGGGAGGGTGTGTCCCCCCCCGCCCCAAGGCCCATGGACTGCTCCTCCCCCCGGAGGCTAGGGAGACTGGGACAGTCCACTCGGAAGTGTAGGGGAGGGTGTGTCCCCCCCCGCCCCAAGGCCCATGGACTGCTCCTCCCCCCGGAGGCTAGGGAGACTGGGACAGTCCACTCGGAAGTGTAGGGGAGGGTGTGTCCCCCCCCGCCCCAAGGCCCATGGACTGCTCCTCCCCCCGGAGGCTAGGGAGACTGGGACAGTCCATTCTGAAGTGTAGGGGAGGGTGTGTCCCCCCCCGCCCCAAGGCCCATGGACTGCTCCTCCCCCCGGAGGCTAGGGAGACTGGGACAGTCCATTCTGAAGTGTAGGGGAGGGTGTGTCCCCCCCGCCCCAAGGCCCATGGACTGCTCCTCCCCCCGGAGGCTAGGGAGACTGGGACAGTCCACTCGGAAGTGTAGGGGAGGGTGTGTCCCCCCCCGCCCCAAGGCCCATGGACTGCTCCTCCCCCCGGAGGCTAGGGAGACTGGGACAGTCCACTCGGAAGTGTAGGGGAGGGTGTGTCCCCCCCCGCCCCAAGGCCCATGGACTGCTCCTCCCCCCCGGAGGCTAGGGAGACTGGGACAGTCCATTCTGAAGTGTAGGGGAGGGTGTGTCCCCCCCGCCCCAAGGCCCATGGACTGCTCCTCCCCCCGGAGGCTAGGGAGACTGGGACAGTCCACTCGGAAGTGTAGGGGAGGGTGTGTCCCCCCCCCGCCCCAGGGCCCATGGACTGCTCCTCCCCCCGGAGGCTAGGGAGACTGGGACAGTCCATTCTGAAGTGTAGGGGAGGGTGTGTCCCCCCCCGCCCCAAGGCCCATGGACTGCTCCTCCCCCCGGAGGCTAGGGAGACTGGGACAGTCCATTCTGAAGTGTAGGGGAGGGTGTGTCCCCCCCCCCGCCCCAAGGCCCATGGACAGCCGGGGAGGCAGTCCTGGGGGGGGGGGGGGGGCAGGGACAAGATGGCCCTAAGCAGATGCGAGAGTCGGTGATCGGGCCCAGCGCTCTGCAGGGTGGGCGGGAGGGGCGGCCCGACCCGGCTCCGAGCCGCCCCCCGCTTCCCGTGAGTCCCCGCCAGGCGCCCCTCCCCGGCTCCTCGGGCCGCCCCTGGGGCCCCCATGGGGAGGGCCCCGCCTTGCTGGGGGCCTGGCGGAGCCCCCCAGGCGCGTCGGGCATCCAGCCCCGTCCTGAGCCCTGGGGGCCGCGGAATGGTGACAAAATGCCTCCCCGGAGGTCGGGGGCAGCAGACGCAAGCGCGTCCGCTGGCCCAGTTCCGTCTGGCTCCTTGAGGCCAAGGCCTGGGCGGCAGTGGCCGGCCCTCGGCGCGAACGCCCAAAGGTGACGCATAATGATTTTATGACCAAATTCGAGGAGGCCCTGTATACAGATTGCAAAAACGGAATTATTTTGATCTAAATTAGAAGAAAAGAAAATTGAGGTTGGATATGACGTTTATTCTCTGAGATTCCCCGATAAACCCAGGTAGCCACCTTTGGAGATGACCGCCCAGAGCAAAGGGGGCCTGGCAGATTTCTGCATAAAAGAATAAGGCAGGGGCGGCTAGGTGGTGCAGTGGATAGAGCACCGGCCCTGGAGTCAGGAGCACCTGGGTTCAAATGTGGCCTCGGACACTTAAGGATGACCTAGCTGTGTGGCCTTGGGCAAGCCACTTAATCCCATGGCCTTGCAAAATCCTTAAAAAAGAAAGAATAAGGAAATCAGTAAACCTTCTTGGAGGCCAGTCTATCAGGTTACACAATTGCTCACAAATATCATCTTTATACAATTATCTTGTCTAAAGAAAGATGCATAGTTATGGCTTTCTGGATTAAGTTATAACAAAGTCTCCAATTTTCTGCTCTTCTGCCTTCCTGAGATCGAAATTAAAATATGGAGAGATAATGTTGCATATTTAGAATAGTTAGAAATTAGAATTTTTATCAGGAATTTACTAGATTTAAAAAGTCACTATTTTAGCATTTTTATATAAACTCCTATTCCACCACCACCCTCAAAGAGATCAAAAAGGGCCAAGTGTATAAAAATATTTGTAGAAGTTCATTTTTATAGTAATCAAAACTAGGAAACTGAGGGATTCTTCTCCTTTGAAGAAATGATGGTATATGAATGTAATGGAATATTACTGTCATATCCATCCACCGGACAGTTTCAAAGGCAGCATGGAAGGCACTGATGGCTATTAGGTGGAGAGTAAAGTGAACAGAACTAGTAAAACACAATGATATCATACAAAAAAACAGCATTGAAAGCTAGTACAACCTTGACCAAGACAATGAGAAACCAGGAATCAGAGGACTGAAGGACTTTTCTTTACCAAGAAAACCTCCGCTTTAGTCATGTCTAATGGAGAAGATAACAAGTTGAACAAAGGATAAATAGAAAATAAATGGGGGGAGGCACTGGAATTAAGAGGGATTAGGAAAAGCTTCCTGAAGAACACCTTGCCAAGCATCATCAGCAAAGGACCTTGTTTTGCCAGACTATTTGTCTTTATGCTGAAGCTATTCCTTTTTTTTTTTGTTCTGGTTGTTTTTCAATTGAGAAAGACACACAGATTAAAAATGCATATTTATATGCAATTATGTTTTTTATATATACATTTATATATGTTAAAGGGCATAAATTCCTTCAGGGCAGGAACTATCTTCTCTTTTTCTTTTTGTAACCCCAGTCCCAAAACACATAAGCATGGAATTCCCTCATCATAGGAAGAGATCATTGCAGAAGCCAACATCAAAGTCAGCAGAACTAGGGAGAGACTGAGAAAAGAGAGCTCAAGGGTCTGGACTTTCTTCAGTTCTTTCAGACTCTGAGCATTGCAGTTGCTTCAGGTACCTTTGGTTTTCAGCTTCAAGAGACCTTGAAGAGATGCTGGCCATCTGCATCAAGTCATGTCACTCTCCCCAGCTCTTTACATTAGACACATCAGAGAATTTCCCCTTGGATGAGACCTAGTACTCACCTGGTTGAACTGAGTTATCTCATTCCCAGTGGGAGAGATTATTCACTCTGTACTGTCTGGTATGTATTCTCTCATGTATATACTCCCTCTGGTTTTTGTTTTACTATTGAATTGGATCAATGGGATTTCCTTGTTAATTGCTATGGGTATTCATTGCCCCAACCTCCTGCTTCCCTTCTTGTCAGGAACTAAAAAATATTCCTTGGAGAACTGTGAGGGATAAAGAGGCCCCAGAAGTCTATTCTGCATCCCTTAGAGCCTACCACAACACAGCTATGCTGGGGAAGCAGTCTTTATATATTTGTATCCTCAACACTTAGCACTTAGTAAATTTGTTTTCATTCATTCAAGACTAGGTGCCACAGTAGCAGCTGAAGTGGCTTTAGAATGATACATACTTAGTTTATAGACTTAGTTCCTTGGACAGTTCCTCTCCTTTGTAGGTGGTCTCAAACAAAAGTTTTTAACCTGGGGTCTGAGAATTTGAGTTTTTTCACATTTTTATAACTGCATTTCAACATGATTAATTTCCTTTGTAAGCTTATGTGTTTTATTCATTTAAAAATATTATCCTGGCTTCCCTGGACTGCCATTACATACAGACATGCAGAGATCTTCATAATCTAATCCCTTACACCTTTCCTGCCTTATTATACCTTCTTCCCTTCCATGTAGCCTCTCTGCTGTCCCCCATGATTGGAATGCTCTCCCTCTTCATCTTCAACCGGCTTCTTTTAAGTCCCAACTACAATCCCCCGTTCTTCAGGAGCTTTTCCTAATCCCTCTTAATTCTAGTGCCTCCTCCCTATTTATTTTCTATTTATCCTTTGTTCAACTTGTTTTACACATTTATTTGCTTATTATCTTCTTCCTTAGACATGACCAAGGTTGAGGTTTTCTTAGTAAAGATACCAGAGTGGTTCACCATTGCCTTATCCAGCTCATTTTTCAGATGAGGAAACTGAGGCAAAGGTAAAGTGATTTGTCCAGGGTCACATACTTAGTAAATGTCTGAAGCCAGATTTGAATTTAGGAAATGAGTCTTCCTGACTCCAAGCCCAATACTGTATCCACAGAGCCTTAACAATACCACATATTCATTTGCTTGTTGTCTTCTCCATTAGATAGTAATCTCCTTGAGGGCAGAGATTGGGGTATTTTTCTCCTTTTAGTATTCTCTTCATTTAGCAGAGGGCCTAACATATTTGATAAGCACTTAATATTTTCTGAGTAACTGCTCTGGAGGAAAAAAGTTTTGATCAAGATCCTCAAGGAAAGGGGAGGCTAGGTGGCATAGTGGATAGAGCATCAGCGGCCCTGGAGTCAGGAGGACCTGAGTTCAAATCCAACCTCAGACACTTAATAATTTCCTAGCTGTGTGGTCTTGGGCAAGCCACTTAACCCCATTTGTCTTGCAAAAACCTAAAGAAAAGAAAAGAAAAGAAAAAAAGAATCCCAAGGAAATTAATAAGAAAAATAGGAAGAAAGGGAACCTAGAAATTGTCGGATCTCAAACTACATTACAAAATTGAAATCACAAAAAATAATTGCTGATTAAGAAACCAAGAAGCGTATCAGTAGAACAAATTTGCTATTCAATATGCAGAAGCAAATAAGCCCAATGGTCCAGTGTTTTTCAACCAAAACCACTAGAAAAATTCAAAAGCAAACTGTCAGAAACTTAGTATAGACCAAGATTAAGACACATCATGTCTAAATCATCAAACACAAAATAGAACAAGGAAGAAATGTCAAATCTATGGCTAGAGGAAGACTTCCTGGCCAAGCAAGAGAGATAGAAATAGGATCATAGAAGGTAAAGTGGATCATTCTGAATACCTAAAGCTAAAAGAGTTTTACCATAAATAAAAACCAATGCAGCAAAACTTAGAAGAGAAGTAGGCAAATACGGGAAAATATCTTTGCAGCAAGTTTCTCCAAAAAAAGATTTCTATGTTATATAGGGAATTGATCCAAATTTATTAGAATAAGAGTCATTCCCCAAATGATAAATGATCAAAAGATAGAAACAGGCAGTTTTTAGCAGAGTAATCCAAGCTAACCATAGTCATATAAAAATATTATAAATCATTAACAATTATAGAAATGCAAATTAAAACAATCCTGTAGTACCACACACACACACACACCCATCAGATTGGCTAAGATGACCAAAAAAAGGACAATTACAAATAAGAAAAAATAAGTAGAGCTGTGAACTAGTTGAGTCATTCTGAAAAGCAATTTGGAACTTTTTCCAGAACTCCTAGATCTATGCCCTAGAGATGAAAAAAAAAGAGGAAAACAACCTAAAAATATAGCAGCTTTTTTTGGTAGTATCAAAGAAAGAAGGGGAAGAGGTTTAGAGGAACCTGAGGAATTTTGTATGAACTGATGCAAGGCAAGGCAAGAAGAACCAAGTGTCACAAATTTTATCTGAATTAAATCTAAAAACGACAAAAAGTTTATGTAAGATAAGAATTTATTCGCTAAGATTTACCAAACCTAAAGGTTGTTGGCCCTTATGGAAATGGCCACACTGAGAAAAAGGAGAAGGATGTCTTTATACATTGAAAAAAAAAGGAACTCGTCATCTTCTAGTGGCTAGTGAATCAGTTACACATTTGCTCACAAATATAACATCCTTACATTGTTATCTTGTCATAGAGAAGATGGCTAGCTATCTCCTTCCTGATTTAATATTTAACAAATGCCAGAAACCTATGAGGTTCTTACAAAGTTAACTAGCCAGATTTCCCATTTTCTAATCATCTGTGTTCCTGTGATTATTAGAAAAATTAATGAGATAGAAATTACAACTTTTTTTTTAGGTTTTTGCAAGGTAAATTAGGTAATTATTAAGTGTCTGAGACCGGATTTGAATCCAAGTACTCCTGACTCCAGGGCCAGTGCTTTATCCACTGTGCCACCTAGCCACCCCTAGAAATTACAAACTTAAAACCCTCAGTTACACATTGAGAATTTAGACTTTTGGCCTGTAGTATAGGCTGTAAAAGTTAACCTTGATGTAGGAAAACAAGAATTGTTCTTAAAGACTAACAACGTTGAAAAACTCAGAACTCTGATCATTGAAATGGTCAATTATAATTCCAGAAGACTCATGCTGGAACATAATGACCACCTCTTGATAGAAGCTGTTGAACACCGAATGCAAAATAAGGCATCGATCTATCTCTCTGTCTCTCTATCTCTCTATATTGGGGGGGGGGGGGCGGATAGCCATAGGAGATACTTGTTTTCTAAAACATCAGTATTTATAATGGAATTATTTTGTTTTCTTGCTTTCTCAATGGGGGAAGAGAAATTGGAGGAAGAAAAGACTGATCTTTGGAAACTAATTAAATTTTTAAAAAAGAAACTTCTTAGAGAATGATCTTAATTTTTTTCAGTAAAATATAAGGGAAGATTCTCTGCTAAGATGTAGGGAAGTCTTGAGAAATTTAACAAAGGATGAAAAAGTCTGGGGAAAGGATTGTGGTGAGTAGGATAGTGAATGGATTAGGGAGATGTAAAGGATTACCTTGATGTAGTAAGGGTCCAGTTGAGATCATGTAACCAATTTATAATGAATCTAGGAGTCACAGTTTCATGATTTTCTTTTTCATTCAATAAATGACACAGAAATAGAAAAGGCAACAAGTAGTGGGTAATTTATGTTTGAGACTCAATGAGGAAAGATCTTTGATCAATAAAGGGTTAAAGGATTCAAGAGAAAAGGACAAAGTATAGAGTTGAACTGCCTCAACTAGGGGTTCACCAAGATGAGGAGAAAAGGAAAATATATCTAGCACAAGGGATGATAAGCTGGTAAAGAACTAAGGGATTGTTGAACTGGTACAGACAAAGAACAGGATTTGCACTTTGCGGGGGTCCAGCCTCCACCGGGTTCTTGGAACCTGACAGGAGGGATAGAGTTGGCAAAATGAGTTGAGTTAACAAGTGGGTAAAGGCAGGAGCAGGTTGATTGATTGTCAGCTGCTTGGCTTTATTTTTATAGTTTTATAGAATCATGTATGTTTCAAGCAAGCTGAGATCATTTCCTTGGTTACAAGAGTGTACCATTTTCATCATCACTCATATAGTTCATATGGTTACAAGTTTTAATCATGTGATTGCAAGTTTAAGTAATAATCATATAGTTAATTGATTTCTTATCCCTACTCAGACCATGATGACCTTAACCTGTCCTTTACCTTATTTATCACTACATTATATAATGGTTAATTCATTTGAAGTTATTGATTAAGCAATTCTTTTCATGGAAAGATTTTTTTTTTTATATTTTCTGTGGAAGTAATGTTTTTCCATACACTTCCTTAACATTCTATAGTGAGGGTCTTTATGCTTGTCCACCCATCCGTTAACTCTTTTTTTTCATTAACTCTTCCAATAACCAATTTTTCTTTCTGGCTTAGTTGTTAGAAGCCACAGTTTCTGAGACTTTTTTATTTTTTCCCATGAAACTAAGGCTGCTGCAGTTCACATATCGGTCACCTGTACTAACTATTTTCTCACCATCTTTTTCATATATTCCTGTGTATGGTAAGGGGGGCAAAACTATTAATTTCCCTGGAATTCTATCTGACCCATCTTGTATCTGTTTTCCATATATATATATATATATATATATATATATATGTATATATATATATATATACATATATATATATATATATATATATTCTGGCATCTCCTTGGAATTCCCAGTGCTGGGTTTTCCAGAGATTTCATAATGTCGAAGCCTTTTATATGCCTCAGAGAGAGGCAGTCCTGTTAAATTTGGACAGAGTTTACAATCTGTTTTATTCAAGGAATTTTTTTCTGAAATCCTTCCTTTATAGTTATTCCAGTATTAGGGTGAGTAAATATTGTAATCAATAATAAACCTATAAATATTGGTATGAATGAAATCCCTATATATATTGAAGAAGGAAGTGTTGCTCCATCAGGCAGTGTGACTACCTTGAGTTTTCTTGCTGTGACTGTGTCAAACAGCTTAGAGACCCCGGCTCCCAACAGCACTTATCAAGATAACAATAATGTTTGTTCTTATTTTTGAAGAAGACTACAACATTGGAGAGGTGATGCCATGACAAGCACATGAACTGAATTTGAATGAGGGAGAGCTGTGCTAAGTCACCAGCCTCACTTTCTCCTCTGGAGCCATCTGGTCCATCAACCAGATAGGAATCAGGACGACTGGAGATGGCCCTGCCTGTGAGGCAACCAGAGTTAAGTGACTTTCCCAAGGTTACATAGCTAGTTAGTGGCATATATCTGAGGCTAGATTCAAACTCCCAGCCTTCTGAATCCAAGGCACTTCAGTGCTCCACCACTGCATCACCTAGCAGAA
The DNA here is from genome assembly GCF_037893015.1 of Macrotis lagotis. Lineage (NCBI taxonomy): Eukaryota > Metazoa > Chordata > Mammalia > Peramelemorphia > Peramelidae > Macrotis > Macrotis lagotis. The sequence continues at coordinate 915,569,042 of NC_133658.1, forward strand.
TGTCATCAGATAAGAGAATTTCCAAGTTCATCAGCTTGTAAGTGGAGCATATGTAGATTGTGGCAAGATCAGGTGTTTGGATCAGAAGGGTTGGAGGAGGTCATGGAAAAGGAGCTGAGAGGTTAAGATGGTTGGAAAAAAAGAGCAATATAAATATATATATATATTGAAGTTCTCTAGTAAAAGGGCAAGAATTAGTGAGGAGAGAAAGACTATGATCCAGTCACTGACCTTGTTGAAGAAGAAACAAAAGTGGCTTGGAGGTCAACATATAACTAACAGAATCTTAATTGAATAATAAAAATTGTTGGAATGAATCTCAAAGGAGGGGGGCTTACTGAGAGATGGGGTAGAAGGAGATCCTGAAAGTTGCCACAAGTAGTATTCATCCTTCAGTTCTGGAAAGGATAACTAGGGAGGCTGTGTCATCAGAAGGAAACAGACCTGAGAAAATACAAGAAGATAAAAGAAGTGAGGAAGGAAAAGGTTTAAGATAAATGAAAGAAGAGACAGTTCAGAGAGTGGAAGGAGTCAATAGATCTTGAATTGGATGTTTGATGGGGTGGGAATAAGGAAGTAAGAGATTGAGAGTGGAATTTGAATGATGACAGCTGGGGGTTCTTAATCACTAAAGTGGTGAGGGTATGATAATTGTTGAGAAATACATTCATGTGGCTCTCCATTATCTATCGGGGTTTGACCTTGGGTAGAGTCATGCCAGGGAAGAAGGCATGAGTCTGGGAATGGGGTGGGGAAGAGAGGGATCCATAGTTGGGACAAAATAACCAGTGGACTTGTGAGAGAGTGGGATCATGATGCCCAAGAAACTAGAATCTTCTCTTCCTTCCCAGAAAGCATGGAATTGTAGGAGGGTGGGAACAAAATGCAATGGCTGTCCATAAGAAATGAGAGGCCCAGGGGCAGCAAGGTGAGGATGCCACATGAAGAAAAAGTACATTGGGACCTTGTGGTCCTTGAAGTATGAATTGTAGTGGCCACATGTGTTCCCTCCATGTGAACCTCACTACCAGTGGAGTCTATGTATGTTCCTACTCTTCCCATGGATATTGTTTATATTTGAGAGAGCATATCCCAAGCTTATGGGTGGGATTTTTGTACCTATTGTTCTTACCATACCATTGAGAAAGCTTAATAAGTATTTCAAACCTATATTCCTGATTTTAAAAAAAAGTCTGATTTCTTTCTACTGTAGGAAATGAAATGTTATCTTCTCGAATGTTAACTACAAACTCAGAAAAACAAATGATTAAAAAAAGCCAGAAAACTTGTCCTGCCCTTGTCATATTTTAATTTAGTAAGATAACTATGAATCCTCCTTTAGATCAGATAACATCATATAAGGATCAGAAGCAATTGTGCAACCTATAGACTGGCCTCCAAGGAGATTCAATGTTTTTCCTTATCCTTATTCTTTTATAAATACTCCCTTCTCCCTCTGCTCAGGGTGTCATCTTGGATAGATGACTGCCACCTACAGATTTTAGGGTAAATACTTGAGAATAAACTTCATATCTAACCTTTATTTTCTATCCTTTTATTATAACCCTAAAATTTTAAGTTTTACAGATTAGGCCATGCCATGAGAATATGGACAGGAATTTAAGGAGACACCCAACTGAAGGACCCAAATCAGAAAGAAAATTGTAGCCTTGGGAGGAAGGAGAGTTGTAATTTTTCAAATCTATTTCAAACTCATATTTTAGTTAACAGATGCATTTATCTCATGGCTCATTTGACCTGGAAATGTGGCAGACTCCCTTTTAACAATGCTGCATAATGGGATCCCTAAAAAGTTGAGACAAATCTCAAGCCTAGACAAAGTAGTGTGGCCTTGAAAAGAGCTGAGTGTACCAATTTTCAACTCAATGGTTCTTTTCAAACTCCTCTTTTAGTTTTGGTCAAGATATTCTCTGGATAGCCCTCTTGGTTTTCTCACATTCAATAGTGTGTACAACTGTACCCCCCGTTGGTGGGTTTTATTACTTTGGGGATTCATCCCCTGGCACTTGATAGTGTGAGACTTTGTTCAGGTGCCCACCTTGCTTGTATGTTTTGTTGTTTTAGGGGTTCAACCTCTGGCACCCAATATTGTGAGACTTTGTCCGGGTGCCCCCCTCTCCCTTCAGTTTTGTGTGTTTTGTAACTGGCACCTTCTGATGTGAGAATTGGGATGGTGCCTATGTTGAATGTTTATTTGTTGCTTTTCTTAATATTGGTTTTTTTTTGTTATTAACTATTAACAGTTGGCTCATCTTATCAACACTAGTATACTTCTTAGAATGATAGGGTAGAGATGGAGCTTCTTTGCATGGAAGCTGCTTCAGTCACCAGCTCCCCCCCTTCACATAAGGTAAACAATGTCTTTAATATCTTTTTTTCATTTTATTTTCTCTGTCCAGATTGATCAATCCTATTCCCTTAAAAAAATTTTTTTTGAAGTGGCTTGTAACTACTTCTCATTCTCTCCTATGATTTTTTTTCCCTATTTTTTAAGCTGGAAAACGGGGCGGGGGGGGGGGGGATTAGAATGTTTTCTTTCAAAATGTGCAATTTTGGCAGGCCCAGAATATCATCCAGAAAACAACTGCAATTTTGAAGGAGGAAAATCTGTTTTCCTATTCCTACTTCTAATTTAAGCATTTACCTCATGGCTGATTCATTTTTAAACCTTGCTCTGGGAATCCATCTGTGCAGCTTCTCTTATCTGTTCTCACTCCCTCACTTCTATCTCTCTGTAAATCTAAAAGAATATAGAATTATAACATAGTCTAGTTACTGTTCTGGAATGCAAAATGTTTTAGGGTTTTTTAATGGAACTTAAAATAATGGAGAAGTATTTGGGTTTTTTGCTGCAAATTATAAATGAGATTTCTAACCATTAAAAATTGTATTTTAGATCTTGGAAAATGTCTTATTCCTCACCATACAAGAGAGGAAATATGTTGAAAATGTTGTGTTACTATTTTTGTAAATAATTTATCAGAATTTGACTACAATTGGCATAGAATATGAAAGTTTTTGTTATTTGACTTTTATGTTTTTACTTTTAATATGTTTAATATAGAATTATAAATATTTTTATTTATATAAATTCGAGGACTGTAAATCAAAAGATACGTCACGGAATCTTTCTGGTAGTGTGGGAACCAGAATTGAAATAATTTAATATATATTCATATTTGTGTTAAGTTAAAATCCTAACATCACAAAAATAAGCACAGAATTAGGTTGAAGAACTCTTTTTTTTTTAGGTTTTTGCAAGGCAAACTGGGTTAAATGGCTTGCCCAAGGCCACACTGCTAGGTAATTATTAAATGTCTGAGACAGAATTTGAACCCAGGTACTCCTGACTCCAGGGCCGGTGCTTTATCCACTATGCCACCTAGCCGCCCAAGTTGAAGAACTATTAAAGGAGTAATTAAGTCTTTGTTTTCAGAATAAACGATGGAAACTGTAAAATCCTATATTGGTATTAATTATTTGAAAAAATACAACTTAGAATGCTAAATTTGAACCTAAGGCTCTAATTTATAATATTTGGGAAAAATAAGATCCATGAGTAACATTTCTAACCCCAGTCTAAATGAAATGAAAGTTCTAAAATATGAATTACTCCTTTTATTCATTTGGGTTTTGGATTAAATTGTTTTAAAAACTCATTTAAAATTAATAAGTGATAGCAGATTATCATCTAATTTAGGATGTCATCATTTTAACTTTCAGGGTCTAGCTATATCGCTAGAGCATTTTTTTGCTTTTTTTTTTTACAAGGTGATGGGGTTGTCCAAGGTCACACAGCTAGGTAATAAGTGTCTGAGGCTGTATTTGAACTCAGGTACTCCTGACTTCAGATCCAGTGCTCTAATGACTGTACCACCTAGCTGCCCCTTAGATCTTTTTTTTTTTAGTTTTTTGGGTTTTTTTGCAAGGCAATGGGGTTAAGTGGCTTGCCTAAGGCCACTTGATCATTAAGTGTCTGAGGTTACAGGATTTGAACTCAGGTACTCCTGACTCCAGGGCCGGTGTTCTATCCACTGTGCTACCTAGATGCCCCTGAAAACAGTTTTTTTTAAAAAAAAATCAATTTTCAGCTAAGAGTTTTTGATTCTTTTTAAACTTTGGCAAAAGGTTAGAACTTTTATTTGTAATTCACTTACTGGACACACAGTGTCCTAAAATGATTATCAAATGTATATATTAGGAACTCATGGAAGTTTTTACTGAATTCACCTTGAAGTAGAAACTTTATTCTTATGGAAGTTATTGTTTTAGTGGAAAAGCATCCTCCAAATGGGAGAAATAATAATGCCAAGTATAAAACTGAGTTTTTAAAACTGGTGTGATTCTCAAATTTTCTGTTTATAACCAAGTACTCTGTGTGACAGTTGACAACTCAAACTGTAATTTCTATGGTCTAAAGAGGTTCAAAATTTCATTTTTTAATAATGGAAATATAAGTTTTGACTTGATAAAATTTGTGTTGAGATATTTCTTTTTTCTTTTTTTTTTGGTTTTACAAGGCAGTGGCGTCAAGTGACTTGCCCAAGATCACAGCTAGGCAATTACCGATTTGAACTCAGGTCCTCCTGACTCCAGGGCTAGTTCTCCATCTACTGCGCCACCAGCTGCCTGGAGATATTTCTTTTACCAGAAAGGAAGATATCTATGGGTAACCTGAATGTACTTGAAATGGTCCACGATGGTACTTGGAGCTATAGAATTATGCCAGCTGTACCTGGAAGAAATAAACGAACCTGAATTTTACACTGCTGTTTATCTTCTCCCTCTTAAGCTTCTTATTTGTATAGGTTATTTAACTGCCTCCATTTTATCTCTGTAACCTTATGCCCTCTCATAGACCTTATGTTTCCTGCCCATCTTCTAGCAATTCTAGCATCTCCAAGAGATGCTATTTCTCCCCACAAATATGCCCCTCATTTTTTCTACACTTCTTTAGTTAAGCTACAATTGATATCAAGTAACTTTATGAAAATTGGGGAAATGAGAAAGTTTAATAGAAATCAAATTTCTTTCTGTTTTATAAAATAGCATATTATCTCCTCATAGGTTAATTACAAATTCAGAAGGAGAAATGATTAGAAAAGTCTGAAAAATTGTTCTGCCCTTATTATACTTTAATCCAGGAAGATATAGCAACAAATCTTCATTTACACCAGATAGCATTGTATGAGAATGATAGTCTTTGATGAGCAAATTGTGCAACCTAATAGACTGGCCTCCAGGGAGATTTAATGTTTTTCCTTATTCTTACTCATTTATAAATACTCCCTTCTCCCTCTGTAGGGTAGTCATCTTGGATAGATGGCTGCCACCTCTACGTTTCTTGATAAACCCCAGAGAATAAACTTTATGTCTAACTTATATTCCTGTCATTTTATTTTAACCCTAAAATTTTAAGATTTAAGCCATCTTAGCAAATGCCTTTACTTTGAATGAATTGTATCTACTGACTAGCAAAGATAAACCCGCCAGTGGGAAGTCATGAGCTTTAGCCTGAGTTGACATCCCTGTTGACACCCATTCTACAGAAAGTAAATTGGGAAACTATTCCAGAGGGGGACGCTATATATAATGTCACCATTTCAAACTCATAGCCTGAAAATGACTTTTTGCTTACCAAATGTCCCTAGGGATTTAGAGTTTCCTAGTATTTAAACCCCAGATCTTCTGTTCTCTATGTAGAGTCCAAATGTCTCCAGGGATCTAGAATTCCCCAATTTTTAAAACCTGTATCCTATCTTCTCTCATATTGAAGAATAAGGTACAGAGAGACAACCTGAGCCCAGGGGGGGCAAAATCATTGGTATTTCTGTTACCCTTTCAACCATATTCCTCATCCATGCATATGCAGTTAGAGCTACTCAAAATCTAACTTGGACTTTGCCCCTCAAAACCTTTCAGAAATCAAATATTAATTGCTGTTACAAGGAATTCTCCTTGATTTATCACCTTCTGTGCCTTCCTCCCAATTTCTCTCTGAATTGTTATTGAGGAAATTTGGAACATAGGCCTGGTCATTGAAAAGGCTCAGGAACAAGGCAACATACTCCCTAGTCTAGGGGGCTGAACTAACCTGGAAATTCACCATTCTAGCTCAACAGCCCAATAAGTCTATCTCAGGTCTATCTCAGGTTCACTCTCCTTCTTCTTTGTGGCCACCCAAATTATCTTCAGGTTGTTGTTGCCATCATTAGACCTAGACATCTTCTAGATGGCACAGTGGATAGGACATTGGTCTTAGAGTTAGGAAGACCAGAGTTTGAACCTGGTTTCAGACATGTACTAGTTGTGTAACTCTGGGCAAGTCACTTAACCCTAACTGCCTCATATCTAGAGCCACATCCAGTCATTCTGATCCACATTTGGCCACTAGACCCAGATGGCTCTGGAGGAAAAAGTGAGGCTGGGGATTTAGCAAGGCCCCCCTCACTCAAATCTAATTTATGTGCTTGTCATGGCATCACTCCCCTGATGTCATGTTTTTTTTTCGAGAACAAAGAACAACCATTATTATTAGACATCGTGTGGACCTTTTCCATAATCAGCCTCAAGTATTGGTTGATAAGAGTCTTGGACCACAGATGCAATGGCACTCACTGGCCATGGCAGCCTTCATGGTCATCAGGAAGGTCTTAGTCTAATTAGAATAGTTCCCCCCATCCCAGATAAGGAACATTGACAACACTCTCACTTGCCTTTCCATTTTCCATCTTCTTCCAGGGGTGGCTAAACCAGGCTACTCAAATAGCCCCTTAACTGCTTCATGAATGACTTCCTAAAATAAGAAGGTCAGGGACTGAGCTAGCTGCCTCTGGCATAGTTTCTTGTTTCAAGGGTAAAGGAGATTTGCAGCCCTATCAAATGGAAGGCAGTCTCTCCTCTGACATCCTTCCTGGACCTGAGAATATGAATCAATATATGTCATTATATCTCTCTTGAATTGAAGTCCATCTCTCTTGGAGATCACCAAGTCCAAAGGGGTACCCGATACCTTAAGCCCTAAATCAACCCCAATAACTAACAAATGTATCCTACCTCTTCATCTCCCAAAACCCATCAATGATAAACTGCCAGCTACCTATGTGTAAGCCATAACCAGCCCACTTCCCTATTCTCTTTTCTCCATTCAGTTCAACTCTATCCTTCCCATGTTCTATGACTACAGCCTTGCTCACTGTGCCCCCTGAATCTCCTGTTCTAGAATTAACACCTTCATTTCAGACCTTTTGTTTTTGTGTTCTTTCTATCTATCCAAACTCATAAAGACCTTGTTTTTCCCACATGTCATTGCATCTGTAGCCTTTCTCTCAAATACTGGCTACCACTTTTACTCATTTCCCATAACATCCTGGTCCTGGAGGGGAAGTCCAAAGCCATCCCTTCCCTGACATTGTCACTATCAGAATCTTTCATCAACTCTGTTGATTGTCATCAATTTAACCTGGTTATAGCTTTTTTTATACATGATTATTTGAACCTGGCTTCAGACATTTACTAGTTGTGTAACTCTGGGCAAGTCACTTAACCTTGACTGCCTCATATCCAGAGCCATGTCCAGTCATCCTGATCCATATTTGGCCACTGGACCCAAATGGCTCTGGAGGAGAAAGTGATGCTGGGGGTTTAGCACAGCACCCCTCACTCAAATCCAGTTTATGTGCATGTCATCGCATCACCCCCTGATGTCATGACTTTCTTAAATAACGAAGGACAGGGGTGGCTAGGTGGCACAGTGGATAAAGCCCTGGAGTCAGGAGTACCTGGGTTCATATCCGGTCTCAGACACTTAATAATTACCTAGCTGTGTGGCCTTGGGCAAGCCACTTAACCCCGTTTGCCTTGCAAAAACCTAAAAAAATAAAAATAAAAAAATAACAAAGGACAGATTGTGAGCTCTTTCAAAGTTTCTCTGTACCTCAGTGCTCATGCTTTGTCAAAGTTCTGCAAATTTCCCCACCTTCTGCCTCCCCTGCATTTAAGAGAGGATCTGGAAGAAATGTCACAAAGGAGCCAGTGAGTTCCTTACCCAGATTTATGTTCTCCAGTCTCAAGTGGTTCCTCACTGCAGAAAGACAATTCTTTTTTTCTTCTCATTCAGACTTCTTGGATTCATGACTCTGTAGACCTTACTGTTAATGAGCTTTTCTTGTAAAGGACACTGGAGTGGTTTGCCATTTCCTCCTCTAGTGGATTAAGGCAGCCACAGGTTAAGTGACTTGCCCAGGGTTACATAGCTAGTATCTGAAGTATGATTTGAACTCAGGTCTTCCTGACTCCAGGTCCTGTATTCTACCATTGAGACATATATCTGCCCCTGCTCCCTAATTGATTCTTTTAAAAAAAATTTTTTTATGTTTTTGCAAGGCAAACGGGGTTAAGTGGCTTGCCCAAGGCCACACAGCTAGGTAATTATTAAGTGTCTGAGACCGGATTTGAACCCAGGTACTCCTGACTCCAGGGCCAGTGCTTTATCCACTGTGCCACCTAGCTGCCCCCTAATTGATTCTCTATCCCAGTCACCAGGATGTTCCAGACTCTCTCTTTCTCTCCCTATCTTTCAACCTTTTCCTACCTTTCTCACTAACTTTAAACATCCTGAAGTGTGCTTCTAATATGTGTGTGTAGGTATGTATGTATGTATGTGTATGTGTATATATATATATATATATATATGTATATATATAATCTTTTGTATATACCTTCTCTTTTTCAATCAAATACCTAGAAAAGGACATCATGATTTCTCTGGTCTCTAACTCTACTTTTCTCACATAAAATCTTTTCCAATTTATCTTCTGTCCTCATTTCTCAACTGGATCTGCTCACTCTGAAGTCACCAACAATCTCTTGATTACCAGATCTGATGATCTTCTCTCTCAGTCTTGTTTTTTTTTATTTTTTATTTTTCTCTCTGTCTTCATCTTGCTTGACCTCTCAGTAGCATCTTAAACCTCCACACAAGTCAGAGGGAGGGTCTTTACCCTTTCTGTCTCATAGACCCTTCTGGCAATCTTGGGAACCCAATAAACTTCTCAGAACAATGTTTTTATAAATTCATCATATATATGCATTTTAACTACAAAAGAAGTCAATTATATTGAACTAAAGTTATCATTTTTCCCCCATTCAAGTTCATAGATCCCCCGATATCTTTGGGTTCTCCAGATTAAACTCAGATTTTCTCTATTTTCTTTTTGTGATACTCATCCTTCCTATCGACAGTGACTCTGTTCCTGCTTCTCTGATCACTCTTCAGTCTCCTTCCATGTTGAATCCCTTAAACTGAAGGTGTTCCCCAAGGCTCTGGCTTAGTTCTTATTCTCTTTTCTTTCTCTATTCTCTTTCAGAGACTTCACTGGTTTCCAAGGTTTAATTATTATTGCTATATAAATGACTCTCGCATGTATTTATCCATTCCTAATCTCTCTTGAACCTCAGAACCACATGACCCTACTGGCTATTGAACATTCTCATTGGATGTCCTAAAGATACCTTAAACTTAAAACATGGGCAAACTGAATTCATTCTCTTTTATATGAAACTGTCCCTTCTTCCAACTTCTTTATCTCTGCTGAAAGTATCATGATCTTGGGGCAGCTAGGTAGTGCAGTAGATAGAGCATAGGCCCTGGAGTCGGGAGGACCTGAGTTCAAATCCCACCTCAGACACTTAATACTTACTTAACTGTGAGATCTTGGGCAAGTCACTTAACACCATTGCCTTAAATAAATAAAATTTTTAAGAAAAAAAGAAAGTGGGGCGGCTAGGTGGCATAGTGGATAAAGCACCGGCCTTGGACTCAGGAGTACCTGGGTTCAAATCTGGTCTCAGACACTTAATAATTACCTAGCTGTGTGGCCTTGGGTAAGCCACTTAACCCCATTTGCCTTGCAAAAACCAAAAAAAAAAAGTATCATGATCTAAAAAGACCCACATATATACAAATATTTATAACAGCTTTTTTTGTAATGGTTAAGAATTGGAAAATGAAAGGATGCTCATCAGTTGGGAAATGGCTAAACAAATTATGATATAGTACTAATGTTCTATAAGAAATCAGGGTGGGCAGACTTCAGAAAGTCCAGAAAGAGGGTAGGGACCCAAACCAGGAGAGCATTGTACACATTAACAGCAGCATTGTGAGATGATCAGCTATGTTAGACTCAGCTTCATTCAGCACTGATCAAGGACAATCCTAAAATACTTCTGATGGAAAATGCCATCTATATCCAGAGGAAAAATACTATAGAGTCTGAATGCAGACCAAAGCATACTATTTTCATTTTTTAAAACTAATTTTATGTTTTTTTTTCTTTTTCTCTTTTTTAACTCACTTTAGATCTGATTCTTCTTTCACAACATGACTAATATAGAAATATATTAAACATTATTATACATGTATAAACTATATCAGATTGTTTGCTGTCATGGGGGAGGGGAGGGAAGGGAGAGAGGTAGAAAAATGTGGAACTCAAAAATCTTACAAAAAATATGAATGTTGAAAACTATCTTTGCATGGAATTGAAAAATTAAAATAACATTAAAAAATAAAGTTCCATGATCCTTGTAATTCCCTATGTTTGTAAGCACAGCATTAACCTCAGCTTCTCACTCATCCTCACTCCATTTAACCAGTCTACTGCCAGATCTTGCCTTTTCTACCAATATAACATCTAGCATCTGTCCCTTACTTTGTACTCACATAGTTCATTACCCCTTTCCTGGACTATTGCAATCACCTTCTCATTGGCCAAGTTTGTTTTCTTTCCATTCCATTCTTTGTATAGTTGCTAAAGTAATTTTCCTTAACAGTTAGGTCTACCATGGTATTCACCTATTCATTGGATCTCAATGGCTCCCCATTGCCTCTAGAACACAAAAGTTTAGCCTTTAAAGCCCTTCCCAAGTCATTTACTCTGTATGTAACTTGTTTCTTCATGGTTGTTTCTACAGTCTTTCCCATTATAGTGCGAGCTCCCTGGGATCCTTTTGCCATTATTTGTATCCCCAGTTCTTAGCTCTTAATCTGTCTCATAGTAAACACTTCATAAATGCCCAGTGACTGAATGTCTGACCCCCATCTATCTTTCCAAACTTCTTTCATTCTGGGGTACAGGCAAATGCTCCATCTTCCGTCTCCATTGTAATGGATACATCTATTCTGTAATACTTTCCCTCCTCATCTCCATCTCATAAAATCCTTTACTTCCTTCAAGTCTCAACTCATTCACCTCCTTCCAGAGGAAAACACTATCTGGTACATTTTAATAAATGCTTGGGTCTTTTCTGATTCTGTTGCCCTCACCCTCCAACTATTATAAATATGAAGAAAATATTTTAAATGATCCTAGTTGGAACCTTTGGACCAATTTGAAAGAGGAATCTGATTGTCACTATCCATTCTGAAACAGTGTTCTGTTCCCCTTGCTAAAATCAGCCCAGGGAGAAACTTTGCTGAAATAATTAATCTGAAAATGGCAATATGGAGGAAGGGCTGAATTTTGGCTTAGCCTCTACAGGACCAGTGTGTGGTGGAATATGAGAAAAATAATTATTTCCCTGAAATAATTGGGGGGCTCTTGATTGATGCACTTACCTTGGATTGACTGGTGCAGTATCCCCTTTCCTGAAGGGATTATACTAATGATCCACCTAAGAGAAAGAAGTTTCTTTATTTCAGTTCATGGAAAAAAGCTCTTTTGTTCATTTTCAACCAATTGGAAAGAGAAATCTTAAAGGGTATCATCTGGGAGTGATTGAACAGTTTTAGGAAAATGGTTCTCTGGAATGCACCAGAAGTTGTGACTCTTGTTCTGTTTAATTAAGTCAATCCTTAACTCCAATTAAGCCAGTTCTTAACTCAACTGTTACCTAAACTCTGGACCTTCACTCAGTCTTGACTGTGAAATATTTCTTGTCCAGAAATCCTATAAATGGTGACAACAAAGTGACTTGTTAGAGAGATATCCAAGGTCATGAGGGAATTTTTTTCTATTTGGACATTTCTCTCTCTAAGTAGAAAAATGATTGGATTGAAAATAATCACAAATTAATTATTTCTGGCAGACTTCTTTGCTGACCCCAGTAATTTATTTTCTCCAACATCACATTGTATGTAACTATTTTATGTAAATTTGCAATTCTTCTGTATAGATTTACTGTTATGTGTAGTAGACGTCGAATCTTCATGGAACAAGGACTTTTACTTTTCGGTAATGAAATAATCACTTTACTGGTGCCTGAAGAAGAAGACCACCTGATGATCTGATTAACTTCAAAGGGGAAAATCCTCCACAAATGATTGTGCTGAAGGTGGAAGAATAAGACCTAAGTAGGAGAGCTCTGTGACTCTGAACCTTACCAAATTGCTCAGCAAGGTTGGGCTGATGGGGGCGGCTAGGTGGTGCAATGGATGGAGTCAGGAGCACCTGAGTTCAAATCCGACCTCAGACAATAATTACCTAGCTGTGTGGCCTTGGATAAGTCACTTAACCCCATGGTCTTGCCAAAAAAAAAACCCAACAACAAAAAAAAAAAGGTTGGGTTGATTGACTCATTAGATTCTAAGCTTCTTGAGGACAGGGCCTGTCTTTTGCCTCTTTTTGAATGCCCAGCACTTTTAAGTAGTGGTGCTTTTTTGTTTGTTTGGGGTTTTTTTTTTAGGTTTTTGCAAGGCATTGGGGTTAAGTGGCTTGCCCAAGGCCACACAGCTAGGTAATTATTAAGTGTCTGAGGTGGGATTTGAACTCAGGTCCTCCTAACTCCAGGGCCTGTGCTTTATCCACTTCGTCACCTAGCCACCCCTCTTTACAACTTCTAATAGTTTCCAATAATGTCTTCTGGGACCAAAGAAATCAATCTTTCCTATAGTTAACAAGTCCTCCAAGTACCAATACTTGAAAAGCTTTTGTGTGCCTTCAAAGTGTTCTCCTGGCTAAACATCCCTAGTCCTATCACCTGGTTATCATGGGCTAAGAAATTGAGCCCTTACATCTGATTGCCACCTCTTTGCTGTTATCCAGCTTATCAAAGTCCTTTCTAATATGTGGTAATTAGATCTAAACAACACATTATATAGTAGACAATAAAGTATTTGTCAGATGAATTAACTGATCACAGTACTCCAAATTAGTTCTGATAAAATTAATACAATTTGACCAATATTTAGTAAGCTTATACTACTTGCAAAGCACTGAGGATATGAAGAGAAAAAGAAATAATCTCAGTCATCGAGGAGCTTAATTCTACTATGTATGCAGATAACATCTGCAAAGTAATTTTGGTGGGGAGAGCACTAATATCTAAGTGGAGGAGCAGGGAAGAGTCCAGTAGGAGTCCAACTGCTTAGTTTTGCATAGCATCTGAGGGCACCCCCTTTTACTCATGGGCCCTCCAGAAAAACTACTCATTTTGACATATCTCATGGATTTACATGTGCTCAAAAACATAATTCACAAGCCCCCACCAATATGGTTACTTTCACTAATCAGACAAAGGACACAATTCAAAGCAAAAGCATTTAATGAAATAATATAAAAAGAAAAGCAGTAATAAACATCCCCCCCCCCAATCAGGGGCCTAAACTCCCACAAATACATATAACTGACTAGGAAGAATGAACATGTCTAGCAAATGTACTCAAAGGCATATCATCTCATGAGATGATCACATAAATCCTGTGCTTTAGATCAAAGAATCAGTTTCATAAGAATGTGATGAAGAAGATATGGCTGAACAACAATTCATAAGAAAAAATATATGGGGGGTTTTGTGGGCCACAAGTTCAACATGCATCAGCAGTGGAAAACCAACATATTCTTATCCTGCATTGAAAAATTGTTCCTAGGAATAAGGATGGGAGGATCCCATCATCCTCTGTTCTCAGCAGACAAACTCTATGTGGAAAAGTGCAAATATTCCAGGTGCCAGTTTAATAAGCTAGAGAGAGAACAACCAGATGGTCAAGGACCTTGACATATAAGGATCAGTTGAAAGAATTGAGATTGCTTATCCTGGATAAGATAAGACTCAACAGGGACATGATTGTTCTTTCTGAGTATGTGAAGGAGGACATGGACTTAGTTTGGTTCTGAGGGTCATTACTATAAATAATGGGGGGGGAGAGTTGCAAAGAGGAAAGTTTAGGCTTGATATTAGGAAAACTCTAATAAAGCAAGTTACCCCAATGGCCATGAAGGTGACTAAAGCAGTGGAGCTTGGTTAGACATCAAAGATTCCAAGATCATACACCATATCCCAGGTCATCACCAGTTCTCCTGACTTCTGTGGTGCCTCTGCACTTTGGGAGTGAAGCTGAAGACTGTTCAACTCTGCCTCATTTAAATCCAATCCACAGGTAAGTCAAGCAAGTCAAGATGTCACCTGCAATGAAAAGGAAGGACCAACAAGAACACATCAGCACCTGGCTTCCTGACATCTGGCTCATTTTCTGTGATCACATCACTCGGATGAGGTGGTAGAGTTGACCATTCCTACTTTAGTGTATCTGATATGAATCTAGACTATGCGGCTACTAGGCTTCCTTTCTGAACTTAAATCTGGCCTCAGACATTCTTAGCAAGTCACTTAATCCTATTTGACTCAGTTTCCTCATCTAGAAAACGAGCTAAAGAAAGAAATGGCAAACCACTCCAGTATCTTTGCCAAGAAAACCCCAAATGGGGTGACTGAATTGACTGAAAAACAACAACAAAGTAATAATAATAACAATAAACTATCACTATACACCAAGCTTCTGAATATGTTAATTCCGGAGAGACCAGATGGGATGATGGGCTTAAGAGAGACATATGCATAGATAATTAATTTCAAATCTGGCCAGCAGGTGCTAATCCCATCCATTTAGCCTGTGGAGAGTATAGGCTTGAACTGGGGGGAGACATCTAGATATCTGTGCTCTGAAGTCTCCAGAAGGGAAATTTAAGCCTCTTAGGCTCATGACTTTTCCAGCAAGTGACAATACTACTGGATTGATGGGTCAATTCAATTATCAGGTTCCCTCAATGGATAATTAATATTGCTTCCTGGAAGAAAAGTAGCCCTCAAGGGCCCACCATGTTCTAGCCAAACTGACTCCTGGACAGGCCATCTGTTGTCTCCATCCCTTTCTAGAAGTTCTTCCCCATGCCTCAGACAGATTTGCTTTTCCTCCCCACCTTTAGAATTTCTTGTCTCTCTGGCATCCTTCTTGAAACTTTTCCTGATCTACCCAAATGAAAGTTTTCTTCCTCAGTCTGTCCTTTGCCTCTGCCACTACCTAATTATTATAATTCATTTGAAGTGGGAGGGGGAAATAAGTCTGGGGGCCCTTGAGAGTCTCTTGGTTCACTCCTCTTTGGCTTTAAGGAATTAATTTTAGATGAAAAGTTCTGAGCTCAGTCATAGTCACTCAATATCTAGCTAAGAGAGCAGAGGGACAGTTCTCAGCCTAAATTCACAATTATATCAGTCTCTAGTTACACTCTTGCTTCTTTGTGGTTGAAGCAAAATTCAGTTGATGGGACACCATTTGGTTAATGTGACCAGAGATTATGTAAGATTGTGGCTGAGCAGATGTTGGTCCTAAAGGCTCTTGGTTGGGATTTCCCTCAGCCTGAGTCCTCCATTCCAAGATATCTGTAGATAACAACTCTCATTGATATATCCTGGGTCTAGACCTGCTACAGTTAAGCCCTCTCTTCACTCCTCAGGAATGGGCTGGAAAGTCAATCTCTCAAAACCAGACCTTCAACAACTCTTCAGAATCCAGTTTCTGAGACCTCTTAATAATGACTTTGATTCAAAGAGACTCATTCAGAGGCCCCATTCACTCTCAGTACTGATATTCAACCAAAAAGTATTCTTCCCACAGTATGAAATGATGACCTCTAATCTCATTGCATCAAGGGTCACTGGGTATGCTGAGGTCCAAGAGAGGTGAAGTTTCAAGGAATGGAAACAGTGAAGCTCTTTATAAATTCTAGATGGAGGTAAATGTCTTACCCCTTGGATCAAATGAGCAGGCTCACTGCCCTGTTCTGGGAAGATTGTTTGGGAATTTCTATTCTGGGTTGCAGAGGTGGGGGGAAAGGACTCCTAGGTTGCTTGGTATGGTGGGCTAATGTTCTAGATAAGGCCCTGGGAGAGTCCATTGTAGTTCTAGCAAAGGAGGAGAGACTGGATTCATAGATTCTAGAGTCCTCCCACCCCTAGGAGGGTATCTCTAAGTGGTTGAGCCCTTTGTGAGGCAGGCTGGCGGAGGCTGGGATCAGAGGTCAGAGTGGGTGGTGGGTCTCGGTGGACCCCCCACCCCCCTCCCCGGCACCTGGGCCGGGCCCCGCCCCTACCACTCACATCATGGCGAGTGTGGTGGTTAAGACAATCTGGCAATCCAAGGAGATCCATGAAGCCGGAGACCCCCCGGCAGGGGCTGAGAACCGGACCCCATTGGGGCCTGAGGTCCCAGGGGCTGGTTCTGGCCCCGGAAAGGGGATAACTAAGAAAAAGAAGGCTGTGTCTTTCCATGGGTGGGTAGAGGGCTGGGACTTGCTAGTTAGGGGACAGAAGAGGCAACTGGGATTCCCAGGAGTCCCTGGGGACCTGAGCCACCTGTTTCCTCCAGGGTTGAGTCCTGGGGCTTGCTGGGGGGCTGGGGGGTAGTGGGAAAGGCCAGGGGAGCTGACCAGCTACCTCTTCCAGTGTGGAGCCCCGGATGTCCCATGAGCCCATGCAGTGGTGCCTGAACTTGAAGCGCTCCTCAGCCTGCACCAACGTCTCCCTCCTCAACCTGGCAGCTGTGGAGCCCCCAGACTCCAATAGGATCCAGCCCACCACCAAGGAACTGCCAGCCCTGCCTGCCTCTGGGATTTCCTCCACCCCAGCCCTGAGCTTGCCAGCTTCAGCCCCTGGCTGGGCCCCTGATGACCCTGACATCACTGACCTGCTGGTAAAGCCCCGGGACCACCTCTGCTCCAAGTCTCAGCCTGTGGTTCTAGGCACTAATTCTTGAGATCCTCCCTTAGAACAAAGGGTCTCATTTGAAGACTGGTTCTCAAGGCTCATTTGGACCCAAACTGCAGGCTGAGGGTGGTGTGACCACTAGAGACAGGTTTTTGTGGGGACTCACATTATGACTCTTTTAGACCTGGAGCCTCAGGTTCCAGAACATACATTTGGGGTCACCAAGATGCAGGGTGGGCTCCTGTCAATGGCCTTCAGTTTCCTGCCAGAGAGGACAGGATTCAGGGAATGTAGGGTTCTAGGTTGTGTAATGTGCCTTCAGGCTTGAAGTTCTGCCAGTGGGATCTGAGGATGCCCCAGGTTTCCATACTCCCTCACTTCCTGGCCCAGAATCAGAATGACAAAGTAGAAACTGACTCCCATCCCCCCCCATCCCCCCCAAAACCCCCACCCCAGACTAGACTGGAACCTGAGGGAGACTCAAAAGGGCAGAGGGATGATAGGTTCTGGGATCTGGGCTCAGGGTACCAAGGTCTGGGCTCTGGACTTTAAGGGTCAAATTTCAAGTTTGTATCTTGAATGTCAGGGAGCCAACCAACTAATCGATCACCATTTATTAAGCACCATTTATTAAGTAGGGGATTGGAAGACAAAGGAAAGGGGAAGGGAACTAAGAATTTTAGAATACCTACTCTTATGCCAAACCCAGTACAGGCAAAGTCATCTCATTTGATCCTGAGGACAATCCTGGGAGGTAGGTGCTGTTATCTCCATTTTACAATTGAAGAAACTGGGCAGGAAGCAGTTGAATGATTTGCTCAGGATCTGAGGCTGAATTAGAACCTGGGTCTTCCTCAAGACTGCTGGCCCAGGTTGACCAGTAGCTGTCAAAGGTCAAGGAACACGACCAATCCATATACACTGGGGGTAAGGAAAGATCGGACTTGGAAGATAGAAGCTGGCCTTGGTCTTGATGGAAAGGAGGAATTCTAGGTCATCAGGAGGGGAACAGAGACACTGGGGGGGGGATCAAGAATGGGCAGAGTTGGAAGGTAGAGGCTGACCTTAGTCTTGATGGAAAGTAGGCCATCAAGAGTTATTAGGAGAGGAAGAAGGAGCACTGGGAGGGCTGGGTGGGGGGGAGGCAGGAAAGGCTGAACTTGGAAGGTAGAGGCTGACCTTGGGTTGGATAGAAAGTAGGAATTCTGGGTCAACAGGAGGGCAAGTGGAAACAGGCTGAGATTGTGGGTGACAAGCCCAAGAGGACCTAAAGAGAGCACCTCCTCCTGGGCTGCCCCAAAGGTCCTAAGGCCCTGGGAGAGCCACTAGAATTGAGAGCTCAGTGAGCTGTGTTTTAGGAAACACCTCGGTAGTTGTGAGGAGGGGGCCTCAACAGTGTCTCCTCCAACCCCTCTACAGGATCAGCCTTATCTCTGGGAAGTGGGTGGTCGGCCTTTGTTTGGACAGACTCAGGAGTGGGAAGAGACTGAGGTGGGCCCATGAGTGAACCCCACATCCAAGAATCTCAGAAAAAGATTGTTCCCCTTCCCCAGCACTAGAGCCTGGCTCCAGGGCTGGGGAACACAAACAGCTAAATTTGGGGTAACCGTGGCCCTGAGCCCCTCCTTTCCTACAGAATGGGGTGAACAGCGGCTTGCTTCGGGCCAAGGATTCCATCACCAGCCTCAAGGAGAAGACTACCCGTGTCAATCAACACGTCCAGTCACTTCAGGTGCCTCTAATCAATGCCTGGAACAGCCCCTTCCCCTTCCTCACCCCCAGGCCCTCCATGTGTGACTCCTGGGTTGGCTGGGGTTGGGGGGGGGGCCCTTGCCCTGGACACCCTGCTGAGCCTGTAGAACCATCCCATACCCCCTTGAACCCAGAGAATCCCTTTCCCTCTCTGGCCCCCCCATCTCCTGCCAGCTCCCAACTCTTCTCGCTCTTTCACCCACAGAGTGAGTGTTCCGTGCTGAGTGAAAACCTGGAACGCAGGAGGCAGGAGGCCGAAGAGCTGGAGGGATACTGCAGCCAGCTGAAGGTGAACAGGTGGTGAGGGGGACCTGTGGGAGGGTGGGGGGATCAGTCGTGGGAAAGGAGTCTATGCGGAGGACAGGTTTAGGGCTAGGGGAGGGGCCAAAGGGAGTCCCAGCACCCCAGGGGGTGGGGCCTCCACTCCTAGCCCCCACCCCCAGCCCCAGATGTCCGGTCCCAGGAGAATTGCCGTAAGGTGACCCGTTCAGTGGAAGATGCTGAGATAAAGACTAACGTCCTGAAACAGAACTCGGCCCTGCTGGAGGTGAGGGTCACCCGGGTCTTGGGGTAGGTGCTGGGAAGCTGGGGAGGTGTTGGGGGAGGGGTGGTCAGGCAACAGTACCTCCCAAGGATTGACAGCAGAAGGGGTCGGGATCGGGCTGCCAGCAGGACCCCCCTCTCCTCGCCTCCCCAGGAGAAACTCCGATTCCTCCAGCAGCAGCTGCAGGATGAGCCCCCTCGACGGCAGGAGGCTGAGCTGCCCGAGCTCGAGCAGCCGCTGGAGACCGGACTGTCCAGCCACTCGCTGGTCTCTTCCTGCCCCACCCTGCCCCCCGAAGAGACTCCACCTCACCCGGAGCCTGAACCCAAGCCCGAGCCCAAGCCCGAGGCCCACCCCGAGCCGGAGCCACAGCCGGAGCCTGGGCTTGGCTTCGGCCCCGCTGCCGCGCCCCAGACGGAGGCCTCAGGAATCAAGGTTATAGTCAACTTCAGCGACGGGCCCGAGGGCCAGAGCGAGGGCCAGGCCCAGGGCCAGGGCCCCGGGCTGGGGCGCCCAGGGGACAGTGGAGAACTGGAGCTGCAGAAGGTCACGGCCGGCCTGGAGGAGCTCAGGTGAGCCGAGGCTGGCCCTGCCAATGGGGAGAGGGGCCACAGAAGGAGGGAGGGGAGGGGGCTGGGAAGCTATCCAAGACTTAGTGGGACAGAGTAGGAAAGGTCACTCATGGAGTTGAGAGTTTAGGATGCAGCGGCATGGAAGGGACCTGTCCAGAAAGTGGTTCACTTCCAGGCTGGTCCCTTGATCCGTCGGTTGGTTGGGTGCTTGGTTCTGTCTGTCTAGTTGGTTGGTTAGCTGGCTGGCTGGCTGGAAGGAAGAGATGAGGGGGGAAGGGATGAGACAGGGGAGAGCCTCTGGGACTCTTCTGCTGGGGGGAGGGTTTGGGGGTCCCTGGGGCAGGCAGGCCCTGAGCACGATTCTTCGGTTCCCTGGGCAGGAGAGAGGTGTCCTCGCTGACTGCGCGTTGGTATCAGGAGGAGGGCGCGGTGCAAGAGGCCTTGCGTCTGCTCGGGGCACTCGGGGGGCGGCTGGACGGCTTCCTGGGCCAGTGGGAGCGAGCCCAGAGGGAGCAGGCCCAGACTGCGCGGGGCCTTCAGGAGCTGCGGGGCCGGGCAGATGAGCTCTGCACCATGTGAGCAGGCCCCCACCCCTCGGCGGCTGCCCAACTCTGCTCGCTTGGGAACCCCCAATCCCCATTGAGGGAGGGGAGGCAAAGAGGGCTGATCCAACAGCCACAATGAAGCAATCGGGCCTCAGAGGGCGGGGCAATTGGGGAGCTGCAAGGGCAGGACCAGGCTGGTCCCGAGTGGGTTTCCCGCAAGTTGACACTCATCGAGGTCCCCAACTTTGTTGGGGTATGGCCTGCTGATCCCCGCCACACCTGCCTTGCCCCCAGGGTGGAGCGTTCTGCTGTGTCGGTGGCTTCACTGAGGGGGGAGCTGGAGGGCCTGGGTCCCGTAAAGCCCGTGCTGGAAGAACTGGGGCGACAACTGAACAGCGCCCGCCGAGGCTCCGAGCTCTCCATGGCCTTGGACCGGCCAGTCTCCTGCACTCGCTGCAGCAGGTAAAGCCCGGATTCCCCAAATCGCAAGACCTCCTGGGTGGAGGAGAGAGCCCCACCTGGGTCTGAGTGGGTGCTTTGAGAGTATCTGGGAGCTGGAGTGTCGTGGTCCTCATGAGAAAGTGTTGGAGGTGGGGGTGGTCTTGGGCATCTGGAAGCTGGAGGGTCCTGATTCTAATGAGAAAGTGATTAGGGGGAGGGAGCTCCTGGGCCTCTGGTAGTTCTGCTCCTGGACATGAGGGGGTCCAGGTAAGACCTCAAGCCTGAGCCCACCGCCCCCAGCCAGGGGCAGCAGCTGTCATCTGAGTCCCTGCAGCAACTCCTGGAGAGGGCCCTGACACCTCTGGTAGATGAAGTGAAGCAGCGTGGCCTGGCCCCTGCGTGTCCCAGCTGCCAGCGGCTGCACAAAAAGATCCTGGTATGCACCACCCCTGCCCCTAGGAGCCTGGAAATCCTGGGTTGAGTGGGCTGAGTGGGAATGTAAAAGGGGCCCCCCCAGAAGACACTGGCTCTCCCATGTGTCACTGCAGGAGTTAGAGCGCCAGGCATTGGCAAAGCATGTGCGGGCTGAGGCTCTGAGCTCCACTCTGAGACTGGCCCAAGATGAGGCCCTCAGGGCCAAGAACCTGCTGCTCACGGACAAGATGAAGCCCGAGTGAGGGTCCTGACCCCTGACCTCCCCTCTCAATGACTTCAAATATGACCTTGACCAGTGATGCTGACCTCATCAGACCCCAGTGTTTTCCTAGACCCTTGACCTGCCCCCCCATGTGAGCCTGGACCTCTTCATGACCCTTGACATACTGTAGGAGCCCTAACCCTAGGTCCTCCTGACCTGACCTGACCTGACTTCTGATGGTCATCATGACCAGCTAGTAGCATCTTAGTGGGAATGACCTGTGACCCCTGACCCTCACTACCTCCTGCTTCTGACTCAAACCTCAAAGCCTGTGTGATGCTCCCATATCCTAGTGTCTAAGTGCTCCTTTCCCTCCTTGTAGGGAGAAGGTGGCTGCTTTGGACTATCTGCATCTGAAGATGTGTTCCCTACATGACCAGCTCAGCAGTCTCCCTCTGGAGGGATCGGCCACAAGCCTAGGGGGAGGAAGCAGTGGAGGAGCCCCTCCAAAACGTGGGGGCTCTGCACCTGAGCAATAAAATTCAACCCCAGCCCTGCCTCCTCTCTCCTCTCTGCAACATCAGGAATACTTGGCAACAGACCTTTAATAATCAGCCACAAACTCAGTTCAAGACCCTAGGAAGACCCTATTGGAGCAATGATCGTAATGATTGGGATCGGCAGGGCATACTTGGGGCCTCAAATGAGTGAAGGGTAGGGTTGGGGCTGAAGTTTTCTATGGATGTAATGAGGATAAATGTGGATGAGCTGAGGGTGGAGTTAAGGAAAGGGGTTTTTGTTCAATTGTATCATCTTACTAATGGGAAAACTGAGGCTGAAGGGCTAACTTTAGTTTCAGAGGACCTGCTGGTTATCTGACCCCCAAACCAACTTCTATCCTTCCACACCAAGGATGAACTTTTTGGGTGGAGATCTTCAGGAAAGATAAGGACTAGGGAGAGGACAGAGGCTAAACCCAGACATTGGCTTGAATTATATTGAATAAAGTTGGGGATTAGGTTGGACCAAAGGGATGTATTTATGGTTAATGGATGATTGAGTTTGAAAAACTTGATAGACTGAGATGATAGTAAAACTGAGATGAAATCTCTTCTAACAATGCTCTGGACAAAATATGGTTGGGCTGTATCTGGGAGCTGGAGTGTCCAGGTCCTTCATGAGAAAATGCTATGGCTATGGATGGGCTGCTGATGTCAAGATGAACAGCAAGTTACCCCTCATCGATATTCTTCTAACCCTGATCTCTGTTCCTGTTGCTAATTTTTAGGGGCTGAAATTAGGATCAGTCTCTCCAGCCAATTCTCCATTTGGTAGCAAATTAGAGTTTATAAGGGCAACTATGTAAGTCTACTGACTTAACTAGAGAAGTCAAGGTAGCCACCATTTACCAAAAAAAATTTACATGAGCTAGAGATTTGCTGAGGATATAAATTAAGCTGTCCTATGAATTTGTGCCACATTATGTCTGGGACAGACAGTGCAGAGCAGAAATATAGGGTCCAGGAATGAACAGATGGAAATCAGGGTAGGTTGCCTTTAGAAAATCACAAAGCTTTTAATCACCCCTAGCTTACATTGGTCATAAAAGCCTGTGTTTTTAATTCTATCAGTGTTTTTGTATACCAATGAGATATGGAATTATCCAGTCTCTGAAGAATTAAATGATTATCACAGGGCAGTTGAGGGATGTACAATAGACATGAGAAACCTGCAACATAATCAGTGAGGTATAGAAAAAGAAATGGGGGATAAAGAAAAGATGGACACACGAGAGTGAGGAAGGACAGGTGGGTAGCCACAATGTCCTTCAGGTGTCAGGGAAAAATCCAAGTTGGGTTCACCACCCCAAGGCAAACATGGAGAACATGGGCAAGAGTCATATAGGACAGATTTTATCAAAGGAGCTTCCAAATTAAGCATTTTAGTAAACAGCAATTAAAACCATCCACTAGTGGAATGGGTTGCCTTGAGAGGTTTTGGATTTCCTTTCCTTGGAGGTTTTCAGGTTGAGGTTGGATTATCACTTTCTAGTTTGAAGTAGGGATTCCCCTCAGCTATGGGTTGGACCAGATGGTACTTGAAGGCCCACCCACCTTTACAGATAATATGAGTTATCTATAGCCTAGGCTCCACTGAATCATGAGCCCTTGAAAGCTAAATGAAGTTCAAGGTACTCTGGTTATTTAAAACCCTAGTGCACAAGTCATTGCTGGGGTCTCTAACAACCAGACTTAAGGACAAGCTAAAAGCAAAAACTCCCACCCTATCCCACAATATGTTTGTTAGGTGTTTCACGCTTAAGGGCAAGAAAACTTTTGCAGGAAACAGGTAACCAGAGCTCCTCACTCTCAGTCTTTGTATGTCACACAACACACCACCCCCCCCGCCCCCGTCTGTCTTTGCCACTGCTTATCTAGCATTCGGATCATAGCATCTATTGAGCCATGATCTCCCTTCTGCACTAGCGGTTGTTGGTGTCATTTGCTGGGTGGTTTTCTCTACCATGTTGCCATCTGCTGGTCATCTGGTGAACAATTACTTCTGATGATTTCCCTTTTCTGGTAATTTTCTGGTCCTCTGGTCAATTCGAGTTTCCAGGCAAACTCTTCCCTGCAGGGAGCAGTCCCAGTTCCATTTGTACACTTAGAGGTATCTCATAGCTTTATTTTTTAACATGCGTCTTACCTGCCAGGGGTGGGAGTGAGAAAAATCTCAATTTCCATCATGTTCCTAGCTGAGTAGGCAAAATGTATTGAGTTGAAAAGACTGGAGGAGTGAATCAGCTACAGACCTTGAACTAAAGGGTAATTTTCCCCATACTGTCCAGTAAAAATGTCCAGTCCAGGCAGCTCACATCCAATGCCCAGGAAGAGACTGGAGGTACAGGGGCACCAAAAAATACATAAATTAGTGTTGGCCCAGTGGCAGAGGCTGGGGCTACCACTGAGCATGTGGTCACATAATAGCTTATTTCCTTGTCTTCTGCTACTTCTAGCCAAGTAGTTAGACACTATCATAATTAACCAATGAGAGACTAGTTCACTCTGTATCTAGGAGTCTTTGATAAGCATTTATTAGGCACCTACCTGCAGTTGTTCACTTAGCCACTGGTGGTAAATAAATAAATGAGACTGTCCAAGTTTTGGGGGAACTGTAGAATCTGGTTCTAAAACATGCCAGACTCTGAACTCCTTGGGGGTGGGGGTGGGCACTGTATTTTGCCTTTCTTTGTATCCCTAGCATTTGGCACCTTGCTTGATATCTAGAAGAAGTTTGATAAAAATGGGACAGCTAGGTGGCGTAGAGGATAAAGCACTGGCCCTGGAGTCAGGAGTACCTGGGTTCAAATCCGGCCTCAGACACTTAGTAATTACCTAGCTGTGTGGCCTTGGGCAAGCCACTTAACCCCGTTTGCCTTGCAAAAACCTAAAAAAAAATCGAAAAAAAAATTGATAAATGCTTCCTGGTTTGAATATAACAAGACGCTGGAGAGGATGACAGCTAGCACGTGGCTATGTCTAGTATTCCTCTATTTGGTCTCCTCCAAACTGTCCATAACCTGGGAATTAGTGGAAGGGGATGGCTGTGATTCACAGATTCATCCTCTTAGCCCCAAAGCAGAGGGCAGTCCAGGAGTGAGAGTGCCATCCCCAGAAGAAGCAAAATGGAACCTGGGCAAGTGAGAAAGAGGCTAGTGGGCACAACAAGCAGAGATTGGCATAATACAACCAATGTTTATTAAGAGAGGAAGGGAGGGCAGTGTCTTGGGGAGTCAGGGAGGGAGCTCAACAGTCATGAGATCCTTAGCCTCAGAGTCCAGGACAGAGTCTATGTAATCTAGTCATGCATGAACAATGTGTAGCAGACACCAGGAGAATGGACCCATCTGAGCTGCTGAGACTAGAGTTGGTGATGCCTTCTTTCCTCATGCTCCATCAATCCCAAAACACTGGAGGTTTGTTCCTGAAATTTGTCCCTATTTTTTAAAATCTTTCTTTATTCTCTTGTTTACCTTCCTTTTAAAGTTGGTGTTAAGATAAATTTGGTCAATCATGCATGCATTGCACATTACAATGTAGCCTTACATAAATATAGTGAAGAGAAACAATAGAAAAGAGTTCCTAGGAGGGAAAAAATAATTCTTTACATTTAATTTTAATTTTATTTTTCTCAATTACACATAAAAAAATTTTTAACATTCATTTAAAAAAATTTTTTGAGTTCAAATTCTCTCCTTCCCCACCCCATTGAGAAGCCAAGCATTTTGATATAGATTATTCCTGAGCAATCATCTTAAACATTTCCATTTTAGTCATGTTGCAAAAGAAAAAGGAAGATTAAAAAAACAACGCCAGAATCCCAAGAATAATAAAGAAAGCTAAAAAAAAAAAGGTTGCTTCAATTTGTATTCAGACTCCATTAGCTTTCTCTCTGGAGGTGGATAGCACTTTTCATCATAAGTTCAAGAAAATAAATCTTATAACTGTATTATAAATTCTGCAGAAAAATACTCTGGGAAGAGGTTCAAGTTGTAGAGAGAGAATCATTGATCCCTTCCTACAGCTTCCAAGGGCTGGCTGGCTCTGATGGTTCTCTACCTCTTAGAACAATATATTTCAGGGCAATTGATTGAAGGAAGCTATAAGACATGGGTTGGTATTGGGAGAGGGCTGTTGACCTTTTCATCCTATTGTTTTTCTGAGACTGGTTTGAAAGGGAAGAGAAGAGGAAGCTTGATTATGTCTGAGAAGGAACAGAACCATTCATACAAGGGAGAAAGAGGGAGTATCATTACCCTTATGACCCTGCTCATCAGCTCAATATGGATCTCACACAAACTATATTAACACTAAACAAAATAAAATACAGACAGAGTAATTTCCAGGGGGAGGTCATAGATCAGTCTGGAAGACGACAAAGATGTAATTTAATAAACAGTGTGAAAACAAAGAACAGGGGCTTATATACTGTAAGGGTAGGGGAAAAATAAGATAGACACCCACCAGCAGGATAAAGCTGACATGATGGATATTAGCAAGAAATGGTGATCAGGGAAGGGAGTTTAGGCTTATCCATCCTAAACCTCAGAAGTTCAGGGCTACTGCATGGAACCATAGGGCCATAGAATATCATATCCTTCATAATAGCAAAGAGAGCTGAGAAATATGGTCCAAAATTGTTAAAATAATAAAGTATTTCATTGCTGCTCTTGATCCTCATTTCTAAACTTGGGGGTCCCTCTTTCCCATTCATCACACTTTTTTGTGTATTATAATCCCCCAAGAAATCAAAATGTGTGTATGTGTGATTACATTTATATCCTGTCATCTCCAACCAGTCTTCCTGACCACTCTCCACACTCCTGAAGATAGGAAGAGAAAAGTTGGGGAAGGGGATGCTTATCCAAAACCTTGATGAAAACAATAGACAAAGGCAGCTTGGGAGCAAAAGGCTATACCTCTGCCTGGCAGCTCACCACTAGAACTCCTAGCTCTGTAAGAGCTGACCTCCCAAGCCTTCCAGAACTCTCTCTGACAAGCACACTCCTCAAAATCTCAATCAGTAGCTTACATCTCCAAGTTCTGAGATCAGTAGGTAGCAGCCATATGCTGTCCATGGTGGTTCTCCATTTCTCTCTGTGCCTGTCTCCCTTTTCTTCTCTCTCCCCTTCCCTCTTCTATCTTTCCCTCTCTTTCTCTCTGTCTCTCTTTGTCTCCCCTCTTTCTCCTAAATTGATACTAAAATGGGAAAGAATAAGAGAGATCAGGGGCGGCTAGGTGGTGTAGTGGATAAAGCACTGGCCTTGGAGTCAGGAGTACCTGGGTTCAAATCTGGTCTTAGACACTTAATAATTACCTAGCTGTGTGGCCTTGGGCAACCCCATTTGCCTTGCAAAAACCTAAAAAAAAAAAAAAAAAAAAAAGAATAAGAGAGAGATCATTTACGCGAAAGATTCTTAGAAAATGGTGCACAGGCAGAACTCATGAGGAAAATCACAAGGGGAGAAGACCAAGTCACAAAACCCTTTCCACTTCTTCCAGCTTCATGATAATGTGCCCTGCCCTTTCTTGAACTTCTGCTCGAGCCCCTGAGTTTGTTCCCTTTTGAATCCCACTGAGTTGAAGTCATTGCTTATGGGTAAGGTTTCTTACCCAGCCAATTTCTCAGCCAAGAGAACAAATAGTTTTGGGTATTTACGTTGTCTTCATGTTTGAATGTTGAGCTCTGCAGTGGGAAAGTCCTAAGAAGTAATAATCCACATGGACACTGATAGCCCTTTTAATAGCCAGGAGTCCTATCCTAATTCCTAAAGATAATGATCAGTCAGGTTCCCTAGGTCAAGGCTATTACATTTCCCCCCATAAGATTCTAGGGGTAATTCTAAGAGATTGGGGGCAGGGTCGTCTTTTTAGCTCTACCCAGTTCATGAGCCCCCAACAGTGTGCGGCCCTTCATGATTGTCACATTATTATTGATTAGCCAGATGTCAGACTTAAGTAGCTTTTAGAAAAGATTATTTGCTAAGGTGGAAATAGTAAGACCTGCTGGTGCAAAACATCCCTCCACAGAGATCCCTCACACTTTCCCAAAAGTCCACCCAGGGTCCAGGGGAAAGTGGGCTCAAGCTTAGAGGTTAACTCCCAGCAACTGGAAAACCCTTTGATGGACTCTTCAAGATGTCTCATGAGGCCACTAAGAGGCATCATAGTGCACTCGATCTATGGTCAGGAGACTGGATGAGTCAACTAATTGCCTCAGCTTCCTCAACTGTGAAATGGGGATAATAGCAGCTGCCTCACAGGCAGAGGTGTTCTGCAGCCAACTTGTCCCAGATTTAAAGATAGGTGATTGTTAAACCTCCAGTATGGTCACTAATACTTTAATTCAGAGTTTAAGTTTTTGTTTCGTTGATTATCTAAACTTGGGGAAATGATGGAGAAAATGTTAATAAAACAAATTATTAAAAAGTGTGTCCTGTTTACTTTCTTTTGGGGGGTGCACGGGGAGGGGAGGAGTTTTTATTAAAATATTTACCAGGTCATTCCTGTTCAAAGGGTTATTGCAAGGATTAAATGAGATAATATATATTATCTCTTCTTTGAAACTTTGAAGTGTTATCTCAATTATTATTGCTATTATTATTATTATCATTTACCCAGTCTGATCTTTGCTCTTGGGGGAGATGGCAGCTCAGCTGGACCTTCCAAGTTCACAAGGCTTCAGAGCTCAAGGATCAAGAAAAGAGACCAAGAATGGAAATAAGTGAGGCCCAGGGCTTCCCGCCTCTCCTCCCTCACCCCCAAAACATTCAATCTTCTCTGCTCAGTCACATACCTTTAGTTCTGAACTAGTTCCCTGGTTCCCCACAAGGTATTCCCAGGTTTCTTAGCCAATCCATTCTTCCTGGGGAAAAGTCAGTCAAATTGATCCTTTTCCCTTGATCTGAAGCCCATGGTTGATTAAGATGTTTTGCTTTCAACTGTGTAAGGTATCTGCATAAGGTTGAATTTTGAGGCAGCTTAATGGCAAAGAGGAACAACATCAGGTCTAGATTCAGAGAGACCTGAGTCCAAATCCAGTCTCAGACACCTCTTCCTAGTTGCATAATATTGGGCAAATCATTATTTTTTTTTTTAGTTTTTTGTAAGGCAAATGGGATTAAGTGGCTTGCCCAAGGCCACACAGCTAGGTAAATGTCTGAGGTCTCATTTGAACTCAGGTACTCCTGACTCCAGGGCCAGTGCTCTATCCACTGAGCCACCTAGCTGCCCTGGGAAAATCATTTAACCCTGTTTGCCTCAGTTTTTTCATCTGTAAAATGTACTGGAGAAGGAAATGGCAAACCATGCCAGTATCTTTGCCAAGAAAATTCCAAATGGAGTCACATTGAGTCAGATATGCCTGAATAACAAGAGAGTATTTCATCACTTATCTTAAAGGGAGTGGAATGATTTAATCAAGTGACTCAACCAAGTCCACCATTACACGAGGACATTTGAAATTTCTGCTCATGGATAATTTTTTTAAATTACAAGTTTATTAGCAAAATTATTTTAAAGTTTTTTTTTCCTTTGGTCCAGAATTCTTTTTTAAATTTTATTTTTATTTTTCATTTTTTTCCAATTACATGAAAAGATAGTTGAGTTTCATACTTTTCTGCCTCCCTCCCTTTCTTCCCTCCTCCTCTTGGCAGAAAATAATCCAATATAGTTTATATGGGTATAACTATGATAAACTTATTTCCATATTAATTATGTTGTGAAAGAAGAATCAGAACAAAAGGGAAAAGGGCATGAGAAAGAAAAAAATAAGACAAATTTAAAAAGTGATCATAGTGAAGGTATAGAATAATTCTTGTAACATTAAACTTTTTTTCAAGGTGTTGATCCAGGATACTAAATATATTTCCCTTCTTATTTGTTTAAATAAGAGCCTCATTGGAAGGAAATGAAGGAAACTTATAAGGGAGAATCAAGAAAATGTGGAAAACAAAAGAAATCAATAAAAATCTTTTATTAAAAGAAAAAAGTGAACATAATATGCTCTGATTTGCATTCAAGATTCCATAGTTTTTTTCTGGATGTGGATGGTATTTTCCATCACAAGTTTTTTAGAATTGTCTTTGATAAAAAAAAAAGAAAGAAAGAAAATTGTCTTTGATCCTTACATTGTTCAGAAGAGTTAAGTCCATTATAGTTGACAAGGGATCAGTGTTCTTTTTTTTTTTGAGGGTTTTTTTACAAGGCTTAAGGGTTAAGTGGCTTGCCCAAGGCCACACAGCTAGGTAATTATTAAGTGTCTGAGGGATCAATATTTTTTTTAAGGTTTTGCAAGGCAAATGGGGGTTAAGTGGCTTGCCCAAGGCCACACACCTAGGTAATTATTAAGTGTCTGAGACCAGATTTGAACCCAGGTACTCCTGACTCCAAGGCAGGTGCTTTATCCACTGCCACCTAGCTGCCCCGGGATCAATATTCTTAACACATTCATAATAGGAAATTTTAAAGCTCAGGTTGCAGGTCCCTTTGAACATATGAGTGAGACATACTTGTATTAGCATTTTTTTTTTGTTTTTTTGCAAGGCAAACGGGGTTAAGTGACTTGCCCAGGGCCACACAGCTAGGTAATTATTAAATGTCTGAGGCCGGATTTGAACTGACTCCAGGGCCAGTGCTCTATCCACTGTGCCACCTAGCTACCCCATGTTCTTTCTCTTTCCAGAGCTATAGGATCAATGCCAACAAGCCCCCCCCAAAATTTGTTAGGGTTTAAATTCTCCAATCACTCTGAGTTAGGTGATAGAACTTTTCTTTTTATGCATGAAGTACAAAACTTGAAATTCTTATTAACCAATCAATCAAACAAGCTTTCTTAAATGACCACTATAATATTAAAAAATTTTAATTCAATATTTATTTTGGTTTTGCTGTCTGCAGAGCCCAGAGTTCTGCCCCCAAAATGCCTTCTTTTAAAAAATTATTTATTTTTCCAATTATATGTAATGATTTTTCAACATTCATTTTTTAATCTTTTTTTATTATTATTTAAGGCAATGGGATTAAGTAACTTGCCCAAGGTCACACAACTAGGCATTTATTAAGTGTCTGAGGCCAGATTTACTGGCCAACATGACCAGAAAGGATAATGATCATTGTTGGAAGGGTTGTGGGAAATCTAGGACACTATTTCACTGTTGGTGAAGCTGTGAACTCATTCAACCTTTCTGGAGAGAAGTTTGGAACTACGCCCAAAGGGCAACAAAAATGAGCATACCCTTTGACCCAGCAATACCACTACTGGGTCTATACCCTGAAGAGATGATGAAAAAGGGTAAAAACAGCACTTGTACAAAAATATTTATAGGAGCCCTATTTGTGGTGGCAAAGAATTGGAAATCAAGTAAAGGTCCTTCAATTGAGGAATGGCTGAACAAACTGTGGTATATGTATGTCATGGAACACTATTGTTCTATTAGAAACCAGGAGGGATGGGAATTCAGGGAAGCCTGGAGGGATTTGCATGAACTGATGCTGAGCAAGATGAGCAGAACCAGAAAAACATTGTACACCCTAACATGGGGGAGATGCTCAACCTTGATGGACTCGCTCATTCCATCAGTGCAACAATCAGGAACAATTTTGGGCTGTCTGTATCCAGAGAAAGAGCCATGGAGTTTGAGCAAAGTTGAAGGACTATTCCCTTTAATTTAGAAAAATAAAACCAGATGTCTTATTGTCGGATTTTGTTATCTCTTAGACTTTTTGTCTCTTCCTTAAGGATATGATTTCTCTCTCATCACACTCAATTTGCATCAATGTACAACATGGAAACAAAGTAAAGACTGACAGAGTGCTTTCAGTGGGGGTGTGGTGGGGGAGGGAAGTAAGATTAGGGGGAAAGTTGTAAAACTCAAATAATATCTTTAATAAAAATTTTAAAAAGTATCTGAGGTCATATTTGAACTCAGGTCTCCTAACTCAGGTCCTCCTGACTCCAGGGCTGATGCCTTATCCACTATCAACATTCATTTTTGTAGTTTTTCTCCCTCCTACCCTTTTCTCCCCCTGTCCTCAGATAGCAAGTAATCTAACACAAGTTTTACATGTTCAGTCATGTTAAATATATTTCCATATTATCCATGCTGTAAAAGAACAGTAAGAACCAAAAAAACCTATGAGAAAGAAAAACCGAAAAAAAATTTTAAGTGAAAATAGTATGCTTTGATCTGCATTCAGATTTCACAGTTCTTTCTCTGAATGTGGATGACATTTTCCATTTACAAGTCTTTTAGATTTTCTTGGATCACTGCATTGCTGAGAAGAGCTAAATCTATCATAGTTGATCATCACACAATGTTGCTGCTATGGTGTACAATGTTCTCCTGGTTCTTCTTATTTCATCCAGCATCAGTTCATGTAAGTCTTTTCAGGTCTTTCTGAAATCTACTGGTTTACCATTTCTTATAGATCAATAACATTCCATTGCATTCATATATATCACAGTTTGTTCAGTCATTCCCCAGTTGATGGACATCGTCTCAATTTCAAATTCTTTGCCACCACAAAAATGTTATAAAGATTTTTGTACATGTGAAACCTTTTCCCTTTTTGATGATCTCTTTGGGATATAGATCTAGAAGTGGTATTCCTGGATCACAGTTTTATTGTCCTTTGGGCATAGTTCCAAACGGCTCTCTAGAATGGTTGGATCAATTCACAACTCCAATAGTGTATCATAGCCCCAGTTTTCCCACATTCCCTCTAACATTGATCATTTTCTTTTTTGTCATATTAGCCAATCTGATAGGTGTGAGGTGCTACCTCAGAGTTGTTTTAATTTGCATTTCTCTAATCAATAGTGATTTAAGCATTTTTCATATGACTGTAGATATTTTAATTTCTTCATCTGAAAACTACCACTTCTTTTCCTTTGACCACTTATCATTTGGGGAATGTTAAGTGCCTACTATATGCCAGTCTCTTTGTTGGACTCTAGGGACACAAACTGAGGCAAAGAAATAAAGAAAAGAGAGATGAGTCTTCTTGACTCCAGGCTGGCACTCTCTACACTGTGCCACTTCACTATTCTGATTTTTGGTACCTCAGAGAAAGACTTTGCATTTTTTCCTCCTGAAGTTCATCTTATGAAACCCACACCAATACTCTAGCTTCAACTTTCAGATGGCATTTTGCTTAATGTGTTCCCTAACCAGTCAGCTTTGTGTCATCTTCAGATTTGATGAGAAAATAATCATTGCCTTTACCCAAGTCATGGTAAGTATCAAAAGCCAGACTTGAGCTCTGGTCCTCCTAACTACAAGGTCAGTGATCCATCCACTGTGCCAAATCCTTGAGGCTGTCCATTGGAGACCTCCTGCTACATTGCCATTGAGACATTCACAACACTCTGACTGGTCATCCAACCATGGGAGTGCCATTGGACTGAGGAGACACAGGATGAAAAGAAAATAATTCAGAGCTGAAAAACCAGCGAGAAAGAGTATGATGCTGGGAGAGGAGAATGGAGAGTTAGGAGTTTGCTGAAGGTATGTTTAGGAGATACCTAGTCAAAGGTGTGATTAGACTATTCTAGGGACAAGCTCTGTTCTACCCTGTTGATACCAATTGTAGACATATCCTCTGAGAGAACACTGAGATATCAAATGAAGAATAACCCAGGCCAGCTTGGATAGTAATAGAGTTTGGTAGGGTTAATTAAGTTAGTTGAGAAAGTTTATTTGCAAGAAGCCAGTCACCCTGGACAGCAACAGGACAATGCAGCATGGTCGATCTCTGCACCAGCCCCAGGTCAGACCAGATACGAAATAGAAACAGAACAAAGAAAACATATTGCCAGGGCCACGTGCAGGCTTTTCCAAGGGATAGTTGGAGCTTCTTTTGCCGTTTGGAGTTTACATTCTCTTTGGAGCATGACTATCACCTACAATACTAAATGGGAACCATGTGTTTTCATTATCTTCCGTGATAAAATTTTTAAAAGGTCAAGGTCTCTCATTACATCCAGGGTCATAGCCAGTCATCCTGATACATATCTGGCTACTGGACCCAGATGGCTCTGGAGGAGAAAGTGTTGCTGAGGACTTAGCACAGCCCCACCCCCACTCAAATCCAATTCACTTGCAGATCATGGCATTACTTCCCTGATGTTATGATCTTCTTCTTTATTTTTTATTTTTATTTTTGGTTTTTGCAAGGCAATGGAGCTAAGTGACTTGCTCAAGGTCACACAGCTAGATAATTATTAATTTCTAATTAATGTCTGAGGTCAAATTTGAACTCAGGTCCTCCTCACTTGCTCTATCCACTGCAGGGCAAGAGACAGCTAGGTGATGCAGTTGGATAGAGCACCGACCCTGGAGTCAGTAGGACCTGAGTTCAAGTTTGACCAGACACTTAATACTTAGCTGTGGGACCTTGAGCAAGTCATTTAACCCCATTGTCTTGCAAAAACAACATCAACTTGATAACAGCAACCACTCCAACCAAATTTCTGTCTGAGCTGTCATTGCTTTGATTTTGTTCTTTCAAATAATGAGCATTTTCTTTTATGAAGCTCATCCCTCCCTAATATTCCTCCACATCAAGCAATTAAAAAAAACCAAACAAATCCCTCAATGCATAACTACATAGACTGGTTTTGCATCTCAGTTCTATCAGGTCCCTGGCCAGTTCATCTTCTGGGATGATCCAAGTTCTAAAGTCTCTATCTGAAGTTATCTGTGGTGAACAATGAATGTTGCCCTAATAAAAAATATATTTATTTAGCTCATTTTTGAACCTCTAAGATAAGATGGGTGAAAAGGCCGTTGTTCATTTAAAGAATCCTCGTAGCTAAATCAGTTTGTGATTGAATAGTGTACCTTGTTTTAGAGTACCCAAACTCCATCAGATAAGGCCTATACCCCTAATTCCCACTAGGCTATGATAAGACCTACTCCATGCTTGTAAACATCTTTTAGTAAAAAAATATAAAACCCAAGATCAAGAAAAAAGAGGGACCATTTCTGAAATTAATGGATTATTGATAACAATCCTTCTCCTTGGTGGGGTGATATGACCCAAAACACAGTTGGGAATTCCTTAATAGAAAAGTACCGAAGATTTCACCTACTGAAATCCCATCTTCTGATTATACCAGGGAAATAAAAATGATCATCAAGATATTCTCTCTGAACTCAATCTTGCAGGTTCCAATTTCACAAAAGAATATTGCAAGTCTAGTGAATATTAAACATGTGGATGTTACTCTACATATCTTTTATTTTAAGCTAAATTCTAGGTAACATTATTTCATCATTTATCTAACATTGTTCTCATTGTAAAAATGTTCCAATTCTGCTCATTTTGCTCTGCATCAGTTCATAAACATCTCCCCAATTTCTTCTGAAACTTCCTCTTAGGCCACAGTTATATTCCATTACATTCATATACCATGACTTGGTTAGCCATTCCCCAAAAAGAAGACACCCCTTTAGTTTGCAATCCCAATTTGGGTACCATAGATCATTTTCTTTATTTTTTTTTAAGTCATAAGTCTAATAATAGTATACCTGGGTCCAAGAGACCATGTCCAGTTTGACAACTCTCTGGGCACAATTCGAAATTGTTTTCCACAACAAATCCATTGTATTGTACTCATTCATAGCTCCACCAGCAGATGACCATCTGCTGACAGCCCCTCCAACATGTGTCATTTTCTTCTTTTGTTACTTTTGCCAATCTGAAGAGAATAAGAATATAATAGTTGCTTTAATTTGAATTTCTCTAGTAATTATTTTAACCTTTAAAAAAAACAATATGATTGTTCATAGCTTACATTTCTTCCTCTGAAAACTGACTGCTCATTTCCATTGATCATCTATCTCTTGGAGAATGACTCTTACAGTCTTATAAATCTGCATCATTTCCTTGCCTATCTAGCACCTCTGGTGTGAGGACTGTTGTGTCCTTTTCAGGGTTACCCATTCATTTCTGGGGTCCACCTGAGCTACCCAACTCCCACCTGGGGCTTCAAGAAGCTGTAGGGTTATGAGTAGCCATGCCCCAGTTAAGCATTCAGACAGATGGGTTAAACCAGGTTGAGCATAACAAGGGGTATCAAACCTGTTAGTGAGTTAGAGGATATCTACCCTCAGCATATGAAGACTCCCCTGGTCAAATAGTTAGATTGAACAATTTGTTCCAAAGGTCATGAAGACAACAAAAGCAGGAGCATGGAGCACTCAGACCATCCTGAGACAAATCCAATTGTCTTGACTTTTTTCTTGCCTTGGACTTCAATGACTTAAATCCACTTAAATCCAATTTATATGTGAGTCCAAAGACATCACCCCATTCATATCTCAAAATCCTCTAGCAACAGGCAAATGATGAAGTAGTAGGTATGGCTACACCGGGAGCTGTGGTCACAATCCTTCACACAGGTGGCCCAGGACATAGGGTCATCTTCTCACTGGAAGCATCAGTGGGATTAGGCAGCCTCCTGGGTGAATATGGTCCTTTTAAGGACCACACTGTTCACCTCCTGGTATAAGGAAGGGGTTAGAAAAGTTGCCCTAAAAGTTGTTTGTCCCACGCAGCAGTTGAAACACAGAAAAAAAATATACAAAACCTTCTTCAAGAAGATTCTTCTCGGGTGGCTAGGTAGCGCAGTGGATAAAGCACCGGCCTTGGAGTCAGGAGTACCTGGGTTCAAATCTGGTCTCAGACATTTAGTAATTACCTAGCTGTGTGGCCTTGGGCAAGCCACTTAACCCCATTTGCCTTGCAAAAATAAAAAAATAAAAAAAGAAGATTCCTCTCACCATCAGTAGATGGAATGTGTATACACTCATAGACAACACAAGCTCCAATAGACCTGAAAGATGAACAGTTATTATTGCAAGAGAACTTGGCAAGTATCGTATCCAAATAACAGCCCTGAGTGAAACAAGGCTGACAAATGAAGGCCAGCTTCCTGAAGTTGGAGCCAGATACATATTTTTTTTAGAGTAACTGCAGTGAAGGGGAGCACTGTGAAGCAGGTGCAGGCTTTGTGATCAAAGCTACTCTAGGGGCAGCTAGGTGGCACAGTGGATAGAGCACCGACCCTGGAGTCAGGAGTACCTGGGTTCAAATTCAGTCTCAGACACTTAATAATTACCTAGCTGTGTGGCCTTGGGCAAGCCACTTAACTCCATTGCCTTGCAAAAACTAAAAAAAAAAACAAAAAACGACAACAACAAAAAACTACTCTAGTCAACAGGCTTGTATGCCTATCAAGAAAAGGAAAGGACCCTACCAAGGCAAGTGAATTTGTCCACAGTACCCAAAACTTCTCCATTTGCTGTCATCAACGGTTCCACATGTGGATGGTGTGGTGCTGGCTGGTGGAGCACCTGGGTTTTCCTGGTGTTGATTGTTAGACCACAATGATCCCAAACAGCAGAAAATCGATCCATACTCTGTTGCATCTCAGTTTCAGAGGCTGCATTGAGGCACAATTATCTGCAAACAGAAGATCCTGCACCAACACTCCCTCCACTTGTAGCCTTTTCAAGTTGAAGAATTTGCCATCAGTGTAGTAGCTGACCTTGAGGCCATGATCATCCTCAGTGATGTCATTTGATAACATGGCTGAAAACATCATGCTAAAAAGTATGGGAGCAAGGACACATTCTTGTTTTACTCCATTGATCACTGAGAAATCTCAAGAGCATCATGTTGGCAGTGTCCTTTTCAGGGAGGTTCACATTGACAATGAGGTTGACACTCACAAAACCAGAGCTAGTTGAGGATTTGGGAGGCTCTGAATAATGTGTGGGAGAGAAGAGGTATTAGATTGACCACTTAGACTGAAGGTCTACAGAGCTGTTGTGCTGACCTTATTGCTATATGCCTAGGAAACCTGGACAGTCCACCAGTGCCATGACAGGAAACTGAATCACTTCCATTTAAATTGTCTTGGGAAGATTCTGAAGATCACCTGGCAGGAGAAGATACCAGACATCAAGGTCTTTACTTGAGCTAAACTATCCTGCATTCATTCCAACATTACTACAGAGAGTGTAACTATGATGGGCTGGACATGTTGTTAGAATGCCAAATATATACTTGCCAAAAAGACTATTTTATGGAGAACTCACACAGGGCAAATGCTCACAAGGAGGTCAGAAGAAGCGATACCAAGACACCCAGAAGGTCTCATTGAAAAACTTTAGAATTGATTGTACAGAATGGGAGACACTGGCACAGGACCGGCCAGCATGGCATGCCCTCATTAGTGAGGGGGCTGCACTCTATGAGGAAGAATTGAAGTAGCTCAAAGGAAGTTTAGAATACCCACCCAGGTATTCCCCTGGACTATTTGTGCCCCTCCTGTGATAGAGTATTCCAAGCTCGTATTGGTCTGATCAGCCACAGTGGGACACATTGTCATTTGTCTCAAAGACAGTGATGTCATTTTGGTCTTTTTCAAAAACAAAGGACAAGAACCAACCATACCTATCAAGAGGGTACACAACATTTGTAGAGCTGACCAAGGCCTTTGATATCATCAGTCACGAGGGCTTGTGGAAGATCATGGCAAAATGTGGTGGCTTGAAGTTCATCAATATTGCTCATTAATTCCATGACATCCTGCTTGCCCAGGTTATGGATAATGAATGGAAGATATTCTAGTGATTTCCCAGGCATCAATATACTATTTCTAAGCATGATGTTTCCATGATGTTGTTGGAGACATTCAATGAGGATGAAAACAACATCAATGTCAGCCACTGCACTGGCAGTAAATTTAACTTGAAAAGACTACAAACCAAGATGAAAGCAGAGGGAGAGTTGATCCATGATTTTTTTTTTGTTTGAGGATGATTGTGCACTCAGTGCAGCCACTGAGACTGAAATACAACTTGTGCTAATTTTGGCTTAACAATTAACATCAGGGGTGGTTAAGTGGCGTAGTGAATAGAGCACCGGACCTGGAGTCAGGAGTACCTGAGTTCAAATCTGGCCTCACACACTTAATAATTACCTAGCTGTGTGGCCTTGGGCAAGCCACTTAACCCCATTGCCTTGCAAAAAAACCAAAAAAGAAAAAACAATTAACATCAAGAAAACAGTTTCTCCACTACCCAGCACCACACCATCCAGACATGGAACTATCATTTACAGCAATGGAGAATTTTTGAATACTGTGGATGATAAGTTCACTTACCTTGGCAGTATACTTTCCAGGGAGGGACATGTTGATAATGAGATTGACACAGACACACATTTCGAGAGCTAGCTCAGTGTTTGGGAGGCTCTGAGGGAAAATGTAGGAGAGAACAGGTATTAGACTGATCACCAAACTGCAGGTCTACAGAGCTGTTGTGCTGACCTCATTCTAGTATGCCTGTGAAGCCTAGACAGTCTATTGGCATCATTTCAGGAAACCACATCATCTCTATTTGAATTATCTTAGAAAAATCCTGAAAACCACCTGGTAGGGTAAAGTTCTGAGGTCCATTCTCAGCTGAACTGCCAAGCATTTGGACTGTACTATTCCATTGGGTTGGCCACATTGTCCGATTGCCAAAAAACAATTGTCTAAAAGACTAATTTATAGAGAACTAACATTAAGATGAGCACTTATATGGAGGTTAGAAGAAGCGATACAAGGATGCTCTCAAGGTCTCTCCAAGAACTTTGGAATTGATTGTGTAGCATGGGAGACACTGGCACAAGACCGCCCAGCATGGCATGCCCTCATCATTGATGGGGCTGCGCTCTGAG
Source organism: Macrotis lagotis (assembly GCF_037893015.1). Classification (NCBI taxonomy): domain Eukaryota; kingdom Metazoa; phylum Chordata; class Mammalia; order Peramelemorphia; family Peramelidae; genus Macrotis; species Macrotis lagotis. The sequence continues at coordinate 915,608,830 of NC_133658.1, forward strand.
CAAATTGGACTTATAGTAACTCAGAAGAAAGGAGAGATGTGGAAATTTAGAGAATCCACCCCAAATATTCACATGACCTATTTGTGCCCAACTAGTGGTAGAGCCTTTGGAGCACATATTGGTCTGATCAGTCACAGTTGGACACACCATACCCAGACCCAGACCCAGTAATGGCACTTGTCCTTCTGGAAGTACAGCCACCATTTCCCCACTGTTTCTTCATGTTAGCTATACTCAGTCTACTCACTTTACTGTGATTTCAAGCTCTCCATGTCCATGACAGAAGAAAAAAGATTGAGATTAATTTCACATATAGTTTGCAGACTCTGTTCTCTCCTCTTTCAAAATTGGGACAAAAAAATATTGGGACACTTATTCATTTGCCATCTTGAGGCTCTTCTCTACTCTACTTTTGATATCCTTTGAAATATTCCAAGTGGCTCCATAGTTTACAGTTTCTTTCAAGATTCAAGAATAAAGTTGGTCAGTGATAGGGGTCTGAATTCATCAAGGGAAGCTGATCATTATCTTAGGATCCTTTTGGCTGTCCCTGCTAGCCATCTGGGGGCTGTCATTTTCAGAGTAATGATCATTCTTCTTGGCAAGGAGGAAAATAGGAGAATGAGAAATGAGCACTTCAGTCTACTCTCTCATAGTTAACATCGTCCATCCACCCCTGATTGGGTTTCTTTTGCAGATAGTTCCATTTTACAGATGAGGAGAATGACGCAAATAGGGGTTAAGTGACCTGCTCAGGGTCACACAACTAATTCATCTCCAAAATCTGATTCAAATTCTGGTCCCTGATTTGGGGTCCAAAGCTCCATCCACTGTGCCACCCAACTGTTTCTCTGGAACTATTGTCTAACTCTCTAATTGGCATTTTATTTTTCCAATTACATATTATGAAAGTTTTTCAACATTAAGCAATATGAATATTTATAAATGACCTAATTTCCTTCCACCCTCCCTTCCCATCTCCTCTCCACCCCTCAGCAGGCAAACAGTCTAGTGAATATTGTATGTGTACATTTGTTTCAAATACTGGTCATTTTCTGTATGAGGAATTAAGAGTAAAGGTCTGGAGGGGCAGGGGCACTGTGCTAAATTACTATTCTCACTCTCCCCTCTGAAGCCATCTGGGTCCATTGGCCAGAGATGAATCAGGACAACTGAACTGAAGATAGCCCTGGATGCAATAGGAAACCTTGATCTTTTAAAAATGCTATCAAGGACGACAATGGAAAACACATGGTCCACGGTGGACAGACTACTGGAATACCTCAGTTCAAGTATGCAAACAATATGCTATTCCAGCTCCCTAAGAACTACAAACTTTCCCTTTTTTTTAATGCCTTTTTTTTCTGAGGCAATTGGGGTTAAGTGACTTGCCCAGAGTCACACTGTTAAGATAGCATCTAGGGTTGGAATTAGACAGGAAGAAAAAAACATAAGAGAAATGTTTAAAAGGTGAACATAGTGTTCATTTAGATTCTGTAGTTTTTTTTTGTTTGGTTTTGTTCTTCTTTGACTGGATGTGAACAGTATTGCCCATAACAGATCTATCTCCCTTAGCTCTCTGAGCTGCATCTATCAAAGTTGCTCAACCCACAATGTTGTTGATAACGTGTTATTGTCCCAACTCCATAAGCATTGGCAGGACAGGTCCTCAGGAACAGCTATCTCTGGGTACTCAGGGACCAGAAAATGAGGGAGAGGGCTTTCTCAAACTATACCTTCCAAGCTGCCACTGCTGTGCTTCTCTCTGTGATTATCAATTGATTGATCCGCTTAAAGGGGATTTACTTATGGATAGTAGCATCTGGATTTGGAGTGGTTTAGTGAATGGCGGTACAGCAGTAACATTAGGGGCGGTGGATCCAATGGTGGCCAAGCTCGAGAACCAGAGGGAAAGGATGGATGAAGAGAGTTTTTGTATGTGTGGGGGGTTGCCATGAGATTTTGCTGGGGCAACATGCAAGGTGATGGCCCCAGATATGTGATAAATGGGAGGTATACTCCAATCAAAACCCAAGAGCCAGGTTCAGGGAGTTTTTAGACAGAGGATCCACTTACTGATGACCCTAATTCAAAGGTAGATCAATGGGCCAAGGAACATGGATCAATATCAAAGGAAGAAAGATTCTCCAGGAACCACTCACTCTACAAGGGCCAAAACACTCTCAGAAGCAGGACTTCTGAAGCCTAATTGTGCCACATCAACCAACTTGCCAGGAAAATTTCAGTAATGGGTAGAACCGGGTGATGTTAAATTTTGAGAGCGCCAGCATGGAGGAACAGGGGTTAGGGCCCAGGAGACCAAAGCCATGGGGCTCCTTTGGTTATTCAGATGTTTATTTAGGAAGAATAGTGAGTATAAAAACCATCTGGAAAAGTTTTCTAACCAGTTCTGAAGACTATTCTTTCCTCTTTTAGAACAGACTGACAGGGCCATGACAGATTGTACATTAGTTAAATACTTTTGATAAATTGCCTGAATAGACATTCTCCTTGTTAAAATAATAATAGGAGTTTGTTAACTACTTTAACTGATGTGAGGGTGATTGACTCAAAGAACACACACACACACACACACACACACACACACACACACACATTCTCTCTCTCTCTCTCTCTCTCTCTCTCTCCTCTCATTTTCATCTGCTATTCCTTTCTTTTTAAAATCTACAGTGGTTAATGGGATCTCTGTTCATCCATATAAGACTCTTCAGATTTACACCTTGTTTTGTCATTCCTCCATCTATGAGCAGCTATTACAGCTCTAATTTTTTTTGCTAACAAAAAGCAATGCTTCTATAAATATTTTATTAGGTATAGTACCTTTCTTTTGATTCTTTTTTTTAAAGGTTTTTGCAAGGCAACGGGGTTAAGTGGCTTGCCCAAGGCCACACAGCTAGGTAATTACTAAATGTCTGAGGTCAAATTTGAACTCAGGTCCTCCTGACTCCAGGGCCAGTGCTCTATCCACTGTGCCACCTAGCTGACCCCATTTTTTGATTCTTGATCTTGCTGGGTGACTGTGATATCAGGGAGGTGATGTCACATGGATGCACACGAATTGGATGTGAGCGAAGGGTGCTGGGCTCAGTCCCCAGCCTCAGTCTCTCCTCTGGAGCCATCTGGGTCCAGTGGCCAGATATGAATCAGGATGACAAGAGATGGCCCTGGATGCAGTCAGAAACCTTGTTCTTTTAAAAATACTAACAAAAAGGACAAGGGAAAGCACATGGTCCACAGTGGCCAGACTACTGGAATACCTTGGTTCAAATATGCGAACAATATAATATTCCAATTCCCTAAGAACTAGAAACTTTCCTGTATGCCTTTTTTTTTGAGGCAATTGGGGTTAAGTGACTTGCCCAGGGTCACATGGTTAGTAATATCTAGGGTCGGATTTGAACTTGGGTTCTCCTTATGACAAGGTTGATGTTTACATTTAAAAAAGTTTGAGACTGTTTCTGGGTAATTTAATCATTTAAACAGTAAGGTTGTAGGTTAGTAATAAAAGAACGGTAATTTGGCCATAAGTGTGGTCACAATTTATATGCCCTCTAAAAAGGAGGTGTTCCTGAGGGGTGGCAATCAACTCAGATTGGTTAACACAAAGACAAATGTGGGGGGATATTAAAATGAAGATCTTGGGGTAGGTGACTTAGGTTACTCAAATCTCGGTCAAGGTGACATCCATCTCCACATCACTTGTTTTGATAATAAGGACACTCAACCTCTCCCCCAAACTAGGAAATGAGCAGGAATACACCCATTAGCTCAAACTTAGAATTTCTTTTCCTATCTATCTGATTAGAACTTGGCCTGGGTACATCTCTAAGAGACGCTTCCCACCCTGGTCGGTTTCCGGATGAGGAGATAGAAATGGGTGCCAATGCAATAATCAGTTATGAAATATGAGAGAAATATTCATTTCACACGTGCTCTAGCTACCATGTCTTTCAAATCCCTCATGATCTTGGCTCCAACCTTTCTTTACAGAGCACCTTCCCATTGCCTCACTTCATCCACTTTACATTCCAGTCAAACTGCCCCATTTGTTATTCATCATCATAAAACAAAAGCTAGAATTTATTTATACATCTTTAAGATTAGCAAAGCACATTACAAATATCTCATTTAACCTTTCCAACCACCCTATCACTATTCCCATTTTACAGGTAACAAAACTGAGGCAGACATGGTTAAGTGCCTTACCCATGGTCACACAGCTAGTGTGGGACAAGATTTGAATGGGGGTGGGGGGGTTTAATTACCACCCCATCTCCATGTCTTTACATAAGCCATCCTCCATGTCTAAAATGTTCTCCACATCACATCTTGAAACCTTCAACTCCATTCAAGGATCAGTCCCATTTCTCCTCTTATAACAGACCTTCCTAATAGTTAACATTTCCACCCCACTCCAACCTAAGCAAAACCCTTATTTACTTCTTACATTTTTCTATTTCCTCAGCTATGCCCATGTTCTTTCTATTCAGTCAAACATCAATTCCTGAAGGTCAGGGACTATTTTGTTGTCTCCATTTCCCCACCTTCAAGCTGTACCACGCTTCCTTAGGAGAATTCAGTTAAGGGTTGTGGTGAGTTGGCGCTGGAGGCAAGTGGATGTTCCAATGCCGTTGGGGCTGGGGTTGGCTTGGAGGGAGGCTAGGATGGCAGACAGTAGAATGAGTCTGGGGCTTGGCTTCAGATGACCTTGGGGCTGATGAGGAGTTAAGAGTGAAGGTAGACATTTAGAAAGACCTGAGGTTGGGGTATTGTTGAAGACTGTGGCCCAGGCTCAGGGGTGCTTGGAGTGGAGCAAGCCCTGCGACTGGGCTGAGGTCAAGTCCTGTTCAAGGCTTTTGTTGGGGCTGAGCTTATAGATCATCTGGAGTTACAGCTGCGTTTGGCCTATGGGATGGGGTAAAGCTGGGGTTGACCTTAACCTGTGGTCTTGAGATTAGGTTGAGGCTAATTTAGCCTGTGGAATGGGTTGAAGTTGACCTTAATTTATCTAATGGGGTAAAACTGCAGCTGACCTTAGCTTATGGGGATGAGGTAAGACTGGAGTTGGCATTAGCTCACAAATAAAGCTGGGCTCAACCTTGGTCTATGGAATTGGAGTGGACCAAAGTTGACCTTATTCTACAGAATGGAGTAAGGCTGGGGTCAATCTTTATCTATAAAATAAAGCAAGGTTGGGGCTGACTTTCTCCTATGGAATGGGGTAAAGTTGGGGTTGATGTTCTCCTATGGAATGGGGTAAGGCCGGGGTTGATGTTCTCCTATGGAATGGGGTAAGGCTGGGGTTGACCCTCTCCTAAGGAATGGGGTAAGGTGGGATTGACCCTAGCCTGTGAATGGACTATGGTTGAAGGTGAGATGAGGGATAAGATCCAGGACAGTTTTAGGGTGAAGATACAGGAAGAAGGGGGGTTGAGACTAATTAATGGTGAAGATGAAGATGGTCCAGAACCATGGTGACCATGAGCAGACGGCTCAATTCACACTCTTGGCCCCCATTATTCCAGCTGTCATGATGCCAGCCTTGCTCCTCAGTCTGCCAGGAGTCGGTCTGTCAAGCAGCTCCCTCAGGACTCTGGATTACTGGGAGCCAAGGGTCCAGTCTGAAAAGGATTCTTGTCCTCCTTGGCCACCTCACCTGGCCGGGCTCTTGTGCTGGGTCCCATGCCTAAGCCAAAAAGGGCAGCCACATCCAGCATGGCATCTTGAATGTGCTGCCCAAACCGTCGGGAATCCTGCAAAGACAGGAGATGGGTGAAAGAGGACCTGGATACCTGAGATCTCCAAAGGACAGAGTCTGAGGGCCCGGACACCCAGCTCCCTGAGAAGGCAAAGATGGGGAAGCTAGATACTGGGGCCCTTCAAAGATGTGGGTATAGAGCCCGGCTTCAGGGTTGCTGAAATTGCCTTGTGTGACCTCAGTAACCCCACTTTACCTCTCTGGGTCTCACTTTCCTTATCTGCAAAATAAACTGGCCTGGAGGATCCCCAAGTTCACTGCCTGCTCCAAACCTGGGCTCATCTGAGTCCAGATCCTCCATGGGGGGCAGGGGGGGAAGGCCTGTACATCTCCTGGACCCTGCAACGTTTGGGGAGGATGAGGGTTCTCACCGTGTCTGGGCTGGAGACCCTGCAGGAGATGTGGAAGGTGATTGTGTCCTCCCCCATGAAAACGTAAGACACACCATAGCCATCATCATCTGCCTAGGTCAGAGAAAAAGAACAGTCCTCAGTGGAGGATCAGCATTCCCTAATTCAGCCCACTAGGGCTCCACTGCAGGCACCCTCGGGCATCCAGGAACCATCCCCCTGGGGCCTCACTGCAGGCCCCCTTGGGCATCTAGGTACTCTCCCCCAAGGGTCCCACTCCAGGGCCTCTTGGGCATCCAGGAGCCATCCCCTGGGGCCCCACTCACAGGCCCAAAGCCACCCCCACAGCACACATAATCTGGTTGATTGGCTGGGTCAAAGAGCTGAGGCTGCTGCGTTGGACTCTGGCTGGTGGAGAGTTTCCATCGCTCAGCCCGAACCTGCAAAGTGGAGTTTGGGAGGAGGGTGTGGGCCAGGGGACTTCAAGTTTCCCCCATTATTCAAGGTATCTCCTCCTCCCCTCACCTGGGTCAAGAATGGGGCTGGGAGATGGAGAAGCCGCGACACGAGATAGAGGCAGAAGAGGTGACGATCAATGCCCTCGCCACTCAGTGCAGCCCGACATAGTGACCAGTGCTTCTCAGAAGCCACTCGGAAGAGGGCCAGGCGCTGGGCATCCTGGGGGGGACAGCAGAGGTCGTCACCCCTGGGCTCCGGGGCAGAGCTGGAGCGCACAGAGACAGGAGGCTCACTTACTGACAGGTGCGGGTCCTCCATGGCTCTGACAAAGGCACAGGTTTCCACCGAGCAGGGCCGGACGGTCTCCGTGCGGCCCTCGCGAAATGATCTCGTCACACATGCCTCGTAGGTCAGGCAGAAGCTGCCTTGGTCCTGGTGGGCCGGGACAGGCATAGATGCCCAGCCCATCTCTACCTTCTCTGTCTATGCTGCCTGCCTTTCCAGATAGATTGCCCCCTAGTCCACACTACCTACCTCCCTGGCTACATTGCCCTCTCTTTTGACACTGGCCTTCGCTGTGGTCCCCACCACACAACTCACCCATGCCACACATTAGGCTCCACTTCCCTCTTTGTTCTCACAGCACCCCCCCCCTTCTTTTAAGGGCACTGACCCGAAATCTGGCCAGCTGCAGGGCCAGCTGCACAAAGCTGCTTCCAGGGGCATGGCAACGCCGGGTGAACCTTCTCCCAAAGTGGGTGAAGGGGAGGATGTGGCACTCCATGTCTGCAGCCAAGGCCCGGGCTTCCCGCAGAGCCAGGGGAAGGGAGGCAGCCACCTGTGCAGGGTAGGGACCATTATGAGGGGGCCGAAGCTGGGTCGGAGACATAGAACCCCCAGGGAGAAGATGCCTAGGGGCTGGGGACCCACCAGGCACTCTCACCTCCTCAGGTACCGTCCACAGGAGCCGTTGGGGGGGCCCCACAGTGGGATCGGGGGTCCCTCTGCAATGCCCATCAGGCGAGTAACCAAGTTCAAAGCACTCAGTGGCCAGAATAGCCTGGGGGAAGGAAGAGAGAAGTTCGTCAGGCCCCCACATTCCCTGGGCCCTGACCCCTCATCCCTGGGCTTCCCTCAGGGACGGGGCCCCTGTGGAGACTGGGTTGGGAGGGTCATCTCTAGGCACGTCTGATGGGGAAAACTTCCGTGTCCAATGAGCCTCTCAGGGGTCACGGGCGTCGTGCCTCCCACATGTGAGAAGGGACGGGGGTGTCGGCCCAGGCGTGCTCCACATTCAGCCCCATGCGTCCATTGGCGAAGACCACGAGATTCAGAGACTTGTCCAACCACCTGTGGGGGCGGCAGCAGGAGTGGTCTGGTAGAGAGGTCTCTGCTGGGGGGGAGGGGAGAAAGAGGAAGAGGAAGGAGTGGGAGAAGGAGGGAGGAAAACGAAGACGAGGAACAGTAGCAGAAGGCAAAAAAGAGGAGGAGAAAGGAGAAGAGAGAAGGAGGAGGGGGAAGCAGTCTTGGGATCTGAGAGAAGTCTGAGGCTGGGAAGGACCAGGAGGAGGTAGGGACCGAAGAAGGGAAGGAGACCTGGATCACCTGGGAAGGGGCTTGTGGATGAAGTGGAATGGGATGGGGAAGGGTCCCGGCCGGGCTATAGGGCTCACCTGCTGTAGCCAGTCCCCACCAGCAAGGTCCGGGCTAGCTCATCCCGCAGCACCTCGGGGGCTGCGTTTGAGGGGCCGGGGGTCTCCTCCAGACACACGAAGAAGGCGGCCCCCTCCACCGTCTCCAGGGTGGACTGCGCACTCCCCTCTGCCGCCTGCAGGGAGGCCCGAGTCTGAGCCCATAGGGTCCTGTCAGGACCAGGAGCTGGGGTCAGGGTGGGACTAAGTCCCCTGACCCCAGCGTCCCTCAGCACTCCAGGAAGCTCCCTGACCTGGGAGCTGCTGTCAGGGCAGCCAGGTGCTCCTCCATGGGCCTGGCTGGGGCCGGGTCATCCAGGATACGCTGAAGCTGCTGCTCCAGGACCCGCGGACTCAGCAGGCGACCGCCCGGCCCCTCGTGTGTCCCCAGGCGGAAGAAGCGGCCCCGGTGCAGTACAGCCACGTGACGGCTGCGGCTATCCCTGACATGGCACAGCTGGTCTGGGGGGAGGCTGTGGGTCAGGGGTCAGCATCGGGCAACGGGAAGGTCAGACATCCAAACGACTGAAAATCAGAGGCCCCAGAGACCGTCCCACGTGGCCCATCACGACATGGCCCACCACGATGTGGCCGAGGAGCACGCAGGTTCCCAGATGGCGTCTTCTTCCCACACCCCCGGACCCAGTCCTCCCTCCCGTTGCTCCTCCAGGGGAGGGTTCTGAGGTCACACGTGGCTCACCTCTGGTGGTCCCAGGGATCCGAGCGGTGTTGAACATCTGGCGGTACTGTGCGGAACACAGTGGACCCATCCCCAGCAAGGTGGCCTGGACAGGGGGTGGGAATCCACGTGAACCTGGATGGTGGGAGGAGGGCTCCCCCAACTCCCAGGCGGGGGGCCCCCCAGTCTCTTACAGGCTCCATCTCCCCACGCCGAAGCTGCTCACGGAACCTCATCATGGCATACACGGCGTTCCCAGCTCGAGCAGCCTGCAGAGGAGTGGGGGCCACGGAAAGGAAGTCCTAGGAGAAGGCAGGGAAGGCCGTGGCAGGCACCTGTCGACCGGCCACCCCGACGCCCAGGATGCCCTCCTTTTACCCAAAGGCCTGCTCAGCCCAGCCACTGCTACTGCCCCCTCCCCCAGGAGCTGACCTATCTCCATTAGAATAGACGCTCCTTGAGGGCAGACCCCCATTTTTTGAGTTTTGTGCCCCAGAGACCAAAAGGAGCGACCTCTCAGAAGAAGCTCACAAACATCAGAGACAGTGCCAGGGCTTGGTCCAGAGAAAGGAGGGCCAGCAGGCCCAGGGGAGGGGGCTCACCAGGATGTAAAAGTTGCTGTTGCCTAGGAGAGGGTTTCGGGACCGCAGGTAGATGTATTCTTGCCACCAGTCGCTCACCTGGGCGAGGGAGAGGTGGATCAGGCCGTGGCCAAGCCCATCAAGCCGCCATGGGATCCCCGGAGTATGGATGGGCACTTACATAGTTGGTTGCCCACCAGGCCTTGAGGCCCAGAAGGGCTTGGAGACGGGGGGCTTCCGTGCGTAGGAAAGTCTGGGCCTGGCTGCTCAGGGATCGGAAATCCTCATCCGACAACAGCGGTTGCACGGACTCCAAATACTGGGAGCACATGTTGGGAGCCCTCTGTTGCCGTCTCTTAGGAGGCTCCAAGAGTCTAGTCCCCCGAGTCCCAGGTTTCCTGAGTCCCCAAAGCTTTGCTTCTCTGAGTCTCCAAGTCCCCACGTCTTTGGGTCCACAAATCCCTAACTCTCAAGGTTCTCAAATCCCTGGATCCCCCAACCCCCGACTCTGGATCGCCAGGTCCCCAACACCTGACTCTCTGGATCCCCAAGTCCCCAGGTCCCCCACCCTGATGCCCCGTTCCCGCCCCCCCCACCTGAGCCCCCCCCCCGGGGGGCAGCGGCGCCCACCTTGGCCACGGTGGCAGCCGGAGAGGGCAGGGGCAGGCAGGGCAGGGCTCGCTGGTAGGTGTAGAGCGTGGGCCGGCGGCCGGAGAAGATCCTGACCAGGGCCTGAGGGAGGCAAGCACGGGCCTGAGGCGCCCCCGCCCCTTTCTCGGCCCCCCAGGCGGCAGGCCCCGAGGGGGCGCGGGGGACTCCTACCAGCCAGCAGCGCGTGGGCAGGGCCGGGGTCCCCCGAGGCTCGCTCAGCCAGCCGCGGTAGCGGAGCAGCAGCCGCAGCACCAGGTGCAGGGTCAGCAGCAGCGTTGTCCAGAGCCCCCCGGCGAAGATGGCGGCGGCCAGCGCGCCCCGGGCGCCCCTGCGGAGCGGGAGTCAGCGCCGGCCAGGCCCGGCCCCGGCCCCATCCCCGGCCCCGGCCCCGGCCCCGGCCCCATCCCCGGTCCCCATCCCCGGCCCCGGCCCCATCCCCGGTCCCGGTCCCGGCCCCATCCCCGGCCCCGGTCCCATCCCCGGTCCCGGCCCCGGTCCCGGCCCCATCCCCGGCCCCGGCCCCGGCCCCATCCCCGGTCCCATCCCCGGTCCCATCCCCGGCCCCGGCCCCATCCCCGGTCCCATCCCCGGCCCCGGCCCCATCCCCGGCCCCGGTCCCCGGCCCCGGCCCCATCCCCCCCCGGCCCCGGTCCCCGGCCCCGGTCCCATCCCCGGCCCCATCCCCGGCCCCATCCCCGGCCCCATCCCGGCCCTAACCAGGGCTGCCCTCGATCCAGCCCCGCCCCCGGCCCGCCCCCGCCGCGCCCCTCACCACGGCGGCAGGCTGCCCTCGATCCAGGCCTCCAGCCCCAGCGAGGGGTCCAGCTGCAGGAGGCGCGCGGCCTGCACGGCGGCCAGGAGGAAGAGGCCGCTGGCGGGCCCGGCCGGGCCGCCCCCCGCGAGCACATCGTCCTGCGGCACAGCGGGCCCGGCTCAGCGCGGCGGCCGGCCGCGGGGTCCCCGGGAAGCCCCCCCCGGGGGCCGCGGGCCGGGCGCCCCTTACCCTGCACTGCGCCAGGCTCCGGCGCCAGGAGCGCAGCCCCGCGCCGCCGATCTCCTTCAAGGCCGGGTTCCACCAGCTCCGCCCGGGGGCGCCGGGGCCGGGCTCCAGGCGGAAGGTCGCTGCCTGGCGGGCCTCGGCCATGGCGCCCTGGGGCCCGGGAGGGGACCACGCGTTGGCCCTCTCCGTCCCCCACTGGAGCTTGGACTACGACTCCCAGGGGGCCACGGGGCCCGCGGGAGGGTTGCCTCCAGCCAGGCCGCCGCGGAGCCTGACGGGAGACGTAGTTCAGGACCACGGCCGGGGCCGGTCCCGCGTCTTCAGCAGCCGCGGAAGCCCGAGGAGTCCGGGAGGCCGCGCCGGCCCCGCGCATGCTCCGAAGATGCCGAGCCGGGGGGAGGGGCGAGGGATGGAGACCCGCGGTACCCCCCGCCCCCCGGGGCCCCTCCTCCCGTCCGGGGGTCGCTCCCTGGCCCCCAGCCCGCCAGGGTCTCGGCGCTACTCACCGCGCTGGGAGATCCGCCACGCAGGGCCGCCCCCACCCCCGCCCGTCCGCGCCTGCGCACCCCTCCCCGCCGACGTCACCAGGGGCGTGTCCCCCGGAGCCGAAGGGGCGGGGCACACAGGACACCGCCCCCGCCCCCCTCCCGGGCCCCATTTAGTGGGGCGGGCCCAGTTTGCACTAGTTTTGGGGTCACAGAATTGGCCGCTCCAAGGGCCCGAGCCAGGCCACTGGCCCCGGGGCCAGACCCTCCTATAGATGAGCTAATTTCCCTTTTTTGGGGAGGGGGGGATCTCCAAGCCCCTTAGTTGAGATAAAGCCCCCAGGGCCTACCCCCCTCCCCCAGTGCCGTCCCGGTCCCGGTCCCTTCGTGAGAGCCATGGGCCGCCAGGAAGCAGCTGTCCCAGGCCAGGTCGGCTCCAAGCCCTCCCCCCACCCAGGCCCCAGATGGGGAAGACGACCCCAAGTTCGCCCTGGCCTAACTCCCGGAGATGGGGGGAGCAGGGGGCACAGGGGAGATGGAGGCGATGACCCGCTGGCCGGCCCTCCCGTGCCCGCCCGGCCCAAACTCGGCGCCCCAGGTCCCAGCTGACCATTTATTGTCATGAATGCAACCATATAAAAACATAAGTTATGAAAAACACAGTCACGATGTCGCCCCTGGGCCCCTCACCCACGGGAGGGAGCAGGGCTTGGGGGGTGGGGGACAGAGGACAGGGGAAGGGGTTAGAGGGGCCCTCAAACCATCAAGCTGGCCCCCTCGGCCCCCAGGAGGGTGGCCGGCTCCCTGGGCTCGGGTGGGCTGGCCAAGGCCGGAGGCCTGGCCCAGGGAGGGTCGGTTGGGCGCGGGGACGGGGCCCAGGGTGGCAGCCCCTCGGGGCAGCTCAGCGCATCCTGTAGTCGGTGGAGCAGGAGAGCTCACACAACTGGCCTTTGAAGTCCAGGTCGATGGTGAAGTCGAGGTCTCGCTACAAGAGGGAAGGGACAAGTGTGAGAATGGGGGCACTGCCCCCCCATCCCCTCCCCCTCATCACAACTCTGAGAAGGGGGGGCTCAATCCAGCCTCAGACCTGGGCCTCGTCCCTTCCCTCCTCTGGGGTGGCGCCAGCCATGCCAGGTGCTAGAGCCACCCGGGCTCAGAGCCCACCCCTGCTTACGTTGTTCTTGGCGTTGGGCCGCATGCCAATGGTGCCAAAGATCTCCTCGCCTGTCTTCACTGTGAGGTAATCCTCCATGTAGAAGACAGTCTGCTTCCAGTGTGTGTAAGGGGACTCGGGGCCTGGGCAAGAGGGAGCCCAGCAAGAGGTCAGAGAGGCCCCCCTCCCCCCCACACCTGGTCATCCAATCCTCCCCTAAAGGACACGGCCTGGACCACATGGCCGGTCCCCAAGCTACCCTTGCCCGGGGAATCAAGGCAAAGGCCCATGGCTCATGACAAAACCCCACAAAAATCAGGACACCGGGGTCACCGTTGGGGGCCATTACACTAGCCATGGTGTCCAAGGCGCATCTGGCCCCTGAGCTCACCGAGGGCTGAGGGCTGTCTGTGAACACGATACCGACAGAGCACCCCCACTTCGGAGAGGGCAGGCAGGTCCCTTCTCCAAGGGCCCCTCAAGTCAGACTACCCTGATGCCCTCTGTTCTCCAGCTGCTCCCCGCTCCCCACTCCCCTCGTCAAGCTCACTTGTGGAGAAGCCTGTGCGCTTGTGGCAGCGTGTGAACTCGATGTTGAAGTATGCGACCAGAGCGTGGACATAATCGTTGCGCTTTACTTGCAGGCAGAAGGGGGAGGTGAAGGTCAGGTCATCCACACGCACTGTGTAGATGTCCACCTCCTGCGGAGGGATACAACTCGGGTTCAGGGCTGCCCATCCCTGCCTGCCCCCCCACAGCACAAGAGCAGCCTCCTCACCCCCGCACCTTGATGAGGCAGGCGTTGGTCACCAGTTGCTTAGGGTCAACCACGTCCACAAGGGGCTCCTTGATGGCCACATCCTTGATACAGGACATGTCAAAGCCGTAGACGTTCTCCCACCCTGAGGAACAGAGTTGTGTCCTGCTGTGGGGCCCTGCCCCACCCCTCTCCCTCTCACCCCAAGTCCCCCCAAGTCTGCACCCACCCCCCCCACACACACTCACAGTGAATCTTGTAGTCCTTGTATTGCCGGTCCTCAATGGCCGTCACATACAGAGTTGCCCGGTCAGGAAAGATGAGCCCATCGGGGGCCTATGGGGAAAGCGGATCAGGGGGTAAGAAAGGGAGTCGAGGGGAAGAAGGACGGCAGGGTTGGGTGGGGGTCCTCACCAGCCACTTGTCTCGGGCGTGGAGAACGGTGTTGAGCATGGACTCGTAGAAGAGGCAGTAACCCATCCACTCGCTGATGATCACGTCCACCTTGTCCACGGGCAGCTCTACTTCCTCCACCTTCCCCTTGATGATGGTCACCACTGCGGGTGAGATAGTACTCAGTACCCCAGTCCCTTGGGCCCCAAGGCCCCCCCCACCCCAGGCCCGGCTCTCACCATGGTCCAGCTTGTTGGCCTTGACAATCTTGACGGCGTAGTCGGAGATGCTGGAACACTCAATCTGGAGGGGGGGGGGGGGTGCAGAAGGTGCCGAACAATAGGGTCAGTGGCCAAGGTCATCCTCGCCCCCACCCCCTTCCTCCTCCCCCCCCTTCACCCACACTCCCTGACTCACCCCGATGACCTTGCGGGCCCCAGCCTTGGCCGCAAACATGCAGAGGATGCCGGTGCCCGAGCCCACGTCCAGTACCACCTTGTCCTTGAACAAGTGCCGGTTGTGGAACATAGAATTCCGGTAGGTGAGGGTCCGCACCTCATCCTTGAGCATCTCCTGCAGGAGCAGGGGACAGATGGAGGCTGCTTTGTGGAGTCTGCCAGACCCACCCCACCAAAGAACCCTGCAGTGGTGGGCGCCCACCTCCAGAGGGCAGCACAGAGCAGCAGCCCCCCCCCTTCACCTCGTGGATGCCAAAGTGGGCATAGGAGTCGAAGTAATAGTCCTTGGACGTCATGTCCTCGGCGTTGGGCTTCTCGCTGCTCTCGGGTTGGGCGCAGGACACCTGGGTTGGGAACGAGGGGGTCACTTTTTGAGGGCGGAGTGCCACGTTCCCAACATGGGTTCTTTTCTAAAGAGTCTTCGAGCTTCCGCCCCGCTCCCCCAGCTCCGACCACCTCCCGCTCCCATTCCAAGCCTTTGAGACCTCCTCTCCTCCCCCTCCCCCAGCGCCCCTCCCCCCCAGAGGCCCCGATACCTCAGCGGCGCCTACTCTCCAATCTCTAGCTCAGCCCACAGCCGGGGGTGGGGGGGAACATTGGGCAACACTTGGGGTCTGGGGAATGGGGAAATGGGCTACTGGAGACAGAGTTAAGGAAGACTTCTGCCTGGCTTTGGGAGGACCCCGCCTCACCAGGGTGATTAAAGCTTCCAGACGCCCTGCCCCCCCCATGGTGAAAGTAGGGGGGGAGGCCAGCCTAAGGGAGAGTCATGGGCACAAGATCCCAGCAGACCTAAGGCCTGAGAATCCGGGCGGGAGCAGAGGGAAGGGTTGGGCCGGGAGATCCCTCAGCTGGGCTCAATCTCCCTCGTTGTACAGGGGAGAGAGGAAGGGAAGGAAGGCCGCCTGCGCCTCCTGAGCGGGAGAGAACTATCAGCCCCGGGAGTCCCCTTCGGGGGCCACAGGGAGATGCTCCCCGGGATCCTTTTGAGCCAAAAGATGGGATGGAGCCAATGGTCCAGCGGCCTCACTTTAGGGGCTGCCCAGGACAAGGACGTGCCTCCCGGACGCGGACACTTCTGAGCCAGAGAACTTAAGGCGTTCTGGTTGGTCCACACGGCCCTTTAGCTTAGAGGGGAAACTGAGGCACAGAGAAAAGTGACTCCCCAAAGTCACGAGGAAACGGGGAGGCGGGCGGGAGGGGAGGCTCACAAAAGGATATTTACTTCTTCAAGTGGAGGCTGGAGGCTCATCCCATTAGCCAAGGTGGCCACAAAACTCTAGGAGAGAGTAACAGGGAGAGACGGTTAGCTCCCGGGGGCCGGCTCGGGGCTTCTGGGGGGAGGGGGAGGGGGCGGGGGGCGGGGCGGGGTCCCCCCCAGCCCCAGCTGCGGCTGGACCAACCTCAGGCTACAGGCTTCGGCGGAGCGGCCCCCCGGGCCCCCTCCCCCCGCCCCACCGGACGGACGGACGGACGGACGCGGACAGCTGCAGGCAGACCCCCTCCCTGCCCCCCCCCGCGCCTGCGCAGGCCGGGCCGCCGGGAGCAGCGCGCCCCGGGGGCCTTGACCTCCACGCGCGGCCGGGGCCTTGACCTCCACGCGGGGCCGGCGCCCACCCGCCGCACTTGGGGGGCCCAACGGCCCCCCTCCCTGCGCTCCCGGATCCCCGCGGCGCCGCCCGGCCCTGCAGACCGCGCGGGGGTCCCGCCGGCGCCCCCCGGCCCTTTGTTCTCCCGGGGGCCGCGGGCGCAGCCCCCCCCCCCAGCTCGGGGGGCCGAAGCCACGTGGGGCCCGGGGGGCAGGAAGTGCCGCTCGGACCGGAAGTGGTGCCGGGTCCCCCTCGAGCCCCACGTGGTTCCCCCCGGCCCCCACGCGCCCCCGGCGGAGCCGCCCCGCGCCCCGATCGTCCCCGCGCCCGGACCCCGCCGGCTGGGCGGCCGACGTTGGGGGGGAGGGGGCTGGGCGCGGGGCGCCCGGCCCCTCCCGTCGCCGCCTCCAGGCCGCCCTCCCGGACTGCCCCCAGGCAACGCGGCCGCCTTCGGGGGAGCCGCGGGTCCCGCGGCCGCTGCTGCCGCCGCCGCCGCCGCCGCCGTGCGGCCCCACTCACCTCCATGATGCAGTTCGTGGCCTCGGCTGCCGCCGCCATCTTCTTCACCCCCCGATTCGCCCCCCGCCCGCGGCTCCCCCGGGGCCGCCTTTTAGCGGGCGCACCGCCCCCTGCCCGCCGCCGGCCCCACCTCCCGCGCATCCCCATTGGACGGCCTACCCGCCGATCCTTCCGCCCCGCGCCGTCGTTGGTCACACGCATCGTCGTCCCCGCCCCCTCGCCCCCTTCCCGGCGGACCCCGCGCAGCCAGAAGCGCCCGTCCATCCGCCGTGGCCCCGCCCCTCCGCGCCGCGGCGCTGATTGGTGGGCCCGCGTCCGGCGCTCGCCTGGCCCCCGCGCTCCGCCGATTGGCGTGAGGCGGCGAGGTGGGAGCGGCCCGGGGCCCCGGGGCAGCCCATTGGTCTGCACGGACAGTGGGAGGCGGGGGAGCGCCGACCCTCCCGGCGGGCCGCGCTACGGCCCTGCCCATCGGCCCCGGGAGGGACTGGCCCGGCCAGACCAACCCGAGGGCCGCAGGGATTCCCGGGCCGCGTGGGAAATGGAGTTCCCCCGCGCCTCCGGACCTCGGAGAAGCTGGAGGCGGGGTTGGGGGGAGCCCCGAAAGAGCTGGGGGACGTCCTAGCCTCCCCGGCTTCGTGGAGGCTAGAGCCCAGGAGGTGGGCAGAGACCCAGGGAGATGGGGGGCTGGGGCACAGAGAGCCGCCCGGGGAAACAGACTGGGAGAGCCGAGGCCCGGACCGAGACGGAAAGGACGAGAGCCTGCGGGGCGCGACAACGTGGGGGACGGTCCCGCTGCTGCCATTCGGGCCTTAATGCCCTTTCCTCCCGGGCCGGCCTCCAGAGGGCACCTGGCCCGGGTTTTCGCGGAGCCCACCTCGAGCTCAGTGGGGGGCAGGGAGCGAGAGAGAGAGAGAGACAGAGAGAGACAGAGAGAGACAGAGAGAGACAGAGAGAGACAGAGAGAGAGAGGAGAGAGACAGAGCTAGACACGCTGCATCGAATAAAACTACATCTCCCAGCAAGCATTAGGGTCTCCGCTTCGAAGAACGCGCTCTCTGACGCACAGAGGCCGATGGGAATTGTAGTTTCCCGAGTCCGTTTTTGCCAGGGGCGGAACCTCTCGGAACTGTCTCCCCCCCCCAGCTCCCTAGAAACTTTGTAACGAACGTTCTTCCCCGGTCCAAGTCCGGGAGCGGCCGCGGGCGGGGCGGGGGCGGGGCCTCATTTGCATCTCGGCCCTCCCGGCATGCCCGTGACTTGGGTGGACTCTTCCTACGGATTTGCCCCGCGGACTCGGCGGCCGGAGCGAGGTCCCGGGCGGCCCGAAGCCCCCGCCGGGAGTCAGGTAACTGTCCGGGGCGGGGGAGGGCGCCGTCGGGCCGGCGGCGGGGCCATGGCCCGGAGCAAGCCGCGCATCCTGCCCTGGCTGCGGGAGCAGCTGGACTCGGGCCTGCTGGGCGCGCGCTGGCTGGACGCGGAGCGCCGGCGCTTCCTGGTGCCCTGGAAGCACGGGCTGCGCCAGGACCTGCACCACAGCGACTTCGGCATCTTCCAGGTGGGGGCCCGGGCCGGGGGGAGGTGGGGGGCGGGAGGGCGAGGGCCGCCGCTCCGGCCCCGGCCCACGCTCCGTGCCCCGCGGGCCTGGCAGGCGTGGGCAGAGGCCAGCGGCAGCTACCGGCCCGGGATCGACCCGCCGGACCCGGCTACGTGGAAGCGCAACTTCCGGGCGGCGCTGGACCGCAAGAAGGAGGCGCTGCGCCTGGTCAGCAACCACAGCCGCGACCCCCGGGACCCGCACAAGGTCTACGAGTTCCTGCGGGGCGCCGGGGAGGGCCGCGAGGAGCCCGAGGACCAGGTGGGGGCCCGCCCTGCGTGCCGCTCCCCGTGCCACCCCCACAGGCTCCGGGGCCCAGTGGCTGCCCCGCCTGCTGCGCCCCGTGCCACCCCCTCAGCGGCTGGTCCACCTGCTGCTCCCCGTGCCATCCCAGCTGCTGTTCCCTGTGCCACCCCCTCAGCGGCTGCCCCACCTGCTGCCCCCCGTGCCACCTCAGCGGCTGCCCCACTTACTGCACCCCGTGCCACCCCAGCCGCTGCCCCGCCTGCTGCTCCCCGTGCCACCCCAGCCGCTGCCCCACCTGCTGCCCCCCGTGCCACCTCAGCGGCTGCCCCACTTACTGCACCCCGTGCCACCCCAGCCGCTGCCCTGCCTGCTGCTCCCTGTGCCACCCCCTCAGCGGCTACCCCACTTACTGCGCCCCGTGCCACCCCAGCCGCTGCCCCGCCTGCTGCTCCCCGTGCCATCCCAGCTGCTGCTCCCTGTGCCACCCCCTCAGCGGCTGCCCCACCTGCTGCCCCCCGTGCCACCTCAGCGGCTGCCCCACTTACTGCACCCCGTGCCACCCCAGCCGCTGCCCTGCCTGCTGCTCCCTGTGCCACCCCCTCAGCGGCTACCCCACTTACTGCGCCCCGTGCCACCCCAGCCGCTGCCCCGCCTGCTGCTCCCCGTGCCATCCCAGCTGCTGCTCCCTGTGCCACCCCCTCAGCGGCTGCCCCACCTGCTGCTCACCATGCCACCTTTGTGCTTCTCCACCCCCTGCAGGAGGAGATCATCCCCAGGATCCTGGGTGCCCTGAGCCTGGCCCCGCAGCAGCAGGAGGAAGAGATCCCAGAAGGTAGACCCCAGGGTGGGTATGGCCCCTGGCTGGCCCCCCAGGCTTCTCGACCCTGGCTGAGCCACCTCCTTTTCCTTTCTCAGTCTTCAGCCCCAACGAGATCTTGGAGCAGCTCCCCCAGTCACCAGAACCAGCACCACCAGGCAACCCCCTGGGGCCACTCTTTGCCAGCAATGGTGAGTATGAGTTCGGGGGGGGGGGGGTAGGGAGCAGTCTGGGGGCTTTTGGATGCCCAGGGCCCTCAGATCTGCCCATCTGTCCCCAGAGTCTGAGTATGAGGTGACAGTCTTCTACCGGGGCCGCCAAGTCCTTCAGCAATGCCTGTCTTGCCTCAAAGGCCTCAGGCTGGTAGGGCCCAGGCCGGCGCCAGAGGCCGAGGCTTGCATGGAACTGGACGCCAAACTGGTCCTGCCCGAGCCGGGGGAGAAGCTGGCCGATCAGAAGACGGCGCAGTTCATCGACAAGGTGCTGAGAAGCTTGGGGGCCGGGCTGACCCTGTGGACCTCCCAGAACGAACTGAGGGCCCAGCGTCTGGGCCACTGCAGGACCTACTGGGCCACAGGAGAGCAGACCTCCCCAGGAGCTCCCTGGAGGGAGGTGACCAAGGACAGATATGGCCAGCAAGTCTACAACATTCCTCAGTTTGTGAATGGTGAGGCAGAGCTGGGCGGGGCCGGGCCGGCCAAGAGACACCTCTGGCCTGAACCCCTGCCTTCTCTGGTGTCCCCTCAGACTTGATCTCCTTCCTGGAAGGCAGTCATCGCTCACCCCAGTACACTCTCTGGTTCTGTCTAGGGGAACAGTGGCCCATGGACTCACAGTTATGGACCAAAAAGCTTGTCATGATCAAGGTGCCCCTATATGCCCAGAGGGACCTTACAGGGATGGCCCCAAGGTGGGGGGGGGGTTAATGTGCCAAGGAGGGGGTAGACTGGAGTCCAGCCCCCACAAAAGCCAGTGAGCACATAGACTAGATGGGAATCAGGGTGGTGCCCCAGAGCCGGCAGGTCTTTGGCTTCAGCCACTCTGTCATGCCTAGGTGGTGCCCACGGCCCTGCGGGCCCTCCACGAGACGGCCCAGATCCAGGGTGCATCCTCCCTGGAAGAGGTGGACCTGCACATCTCTGGCAGCTTCTCCCTGCCCCTGGCACCAGCCCAGCTCCACGACTGCCTGCAGGAGCTGGTCCACAGCATGCACTGGGAGCCCGGGCATCAGTGCTGAGCTGTCCCTTCCTCTCAGCCGCAGCCCCTCTCCAGCCTCAGGGGTAGACCATCCAGGCCCCCCTTCTAGTTTGCACCCTCTCTGCAAAATAAAAGAGCTGCCCTCATGTCTCTCCAGTTGCCGTGTGACCTCGCATGAGTTTTTATTCTCCTCCCCGCTTAAGGGGGGGGGGGCTAGCCCCCTCTTCTCCCCCCCCTTGAAGCACATCCAGGGTTAAGGCCCATCCTAGCCTCTACCACCTTCCCTGCCTCCCAGTACGAATCCCCTCCCCAGAAAAAGAAAAGGCCAGAGGCAAAGCTGGAGGGTGTAACATTTCATGAAATCCTTAACTAGGGCCAGAGAGAAGAGGGCACAAGGAGGGAGGACGAAGTAGGCCTGGGGGAGCCAGGGAGCAGAGAGAAGTCTGGCTAGGCCAGACGGGGTCCCCTCCCCCCACCACCCCCCAGATCCCACCAAGTTGTGGCTGTGGGGGGGGGGGAGGAAGAAGAGACATAAATATGTCGGGGCTCAGAGCGGGGGCACGGGCAGGACCGGGCCACACTTGTCAGGAGGCGCGGGCTCCTTGGACTGCCGGGAGGGACCCGAGGGATCACCGGGCTTGCGGCCGTGCTTGCGGAAGTAGCGGTAGCGTTGGACGTAGGCCCGGACCAGGTTGCTCACCTTCACGGGGTTGATCTCCCCGCTCTTGCTGTGGCAGATCTGGCAGGGGCAAGGCCACGATGAGAGCCAGCCCAGGCTGGGGCAATCGGAGTCTCGGGCCCCCCACCCCCCCACTCCACCATACCCCTCCGACCCCACCTTGTGCACCGCCTTCCTCAGAATGTCCTTGTACTCCTCCTTGGTGATATCCTTCTTCTGGTAGTAGGGCTTGATGGCCAGCTTCACTTCCTCCACTGCCCGCTCCTGTGTGTGCAGCTTCTTCAGGTACTGAGAGACACAGATGGGCCAGCCAGGGTGTCACCGCGGGTCACTGGGGGATTCCCGGAGGCTGGGGCCCCTCACGTCTCTGGGACTTTCCCATCTCCAACTCGAGATCCTGACTGCCCTCCTCAGGCCTGGCGGCCCACTCTCGTCCCCAGATCCAACATGGTGCCAAGGCCCATCCGTGCCCTCTGTAGTATCTCGACTGCCCCCTTCTCCTTGCCTCTGCACACCACTCCCGGGTTATATCCCCTCCCACCTGGCCACGGCAGCCAGGGAGGTCTGCCCACTTCATCTCTCCCAGCTCCCATCCAGCCTCCAGTCATCTGATAAAGTGATTTTCCTAAAGCGTGGCTCTGACCACGTCACCCCCTACTCAGTTAACTCCCCTGGCTCCCTATCGCCTCTGAGCTCTCTGCTACACCTCTCTGGTTCTCTTCCACCTCACTCCCCAGCACATCCTCTTGGGTGCAGCACCTCAGCCCTCCTGACCATTCTGACTCCGAGCTCTGAGTAACCCCCAAGCCCGGAGCTCTCACCCTCTCTCACTCTGTCTGCCGACCTGCCCGGTTTTCTTTAAGGCCACCCCCTGCCTTCTCCCGGCCGCCCTGCCTCTCGCCTCTTAGCAGAGAGGCGGCTACTAGCCTGGGGACCATCCCACTCCAGGGTCACTCACTTTGTCTGTGTCCATTCGCCCATCGGAGCTGCTGCTGCCTTCCCTGCGGTCAGGGCCCCCAGCCAGGCCTCCAGGGGAAGGGGGAGAGGAGCTGCAACCACCCAGAGGCAGCCCCATGCTGCCACCGCCATGAAGCAGGTAGCCCGAGGGCCCAGGGGGGAGCCCCAGCACGGTCCCCCCTGGGGCTTGAGTCGCACCCAGGGCTGAGGGGGGCTTGGCGTGGCCGAGGATCTGTGGGGAGAGCGAATGTGAAGGCCAAGGGTTCAGGGCCCCCCGGTCCCTCCCCAGCAGCTCTTACCCCCCAACAGGTCCCCACCTGGTTGGTGGCCTGGATCAGCTCCTGGGCTTTGGCCCGGCTGGCCAGGTTAGCCTCCTCCATCTTGAAGAGCAAAGCAGTCACTAGGAAGGCAAGAAGCACGAGGGGGAAGGAGGGGGTTGGTTCGGCCAGCTGGTCTGCTCTTGTCCCTTGACCCCCTCCCCCCATGCTTACAGCATCCCCTGTCACTCTCTTCACCACTCCCCTTAGCTCTCCTCTGGTCCCACTCTCCCATCCCCGCTCCCTGGCCAGCCCCTACTCACAGGCCAACACACCGCTGGTGGCGCAGTCCACTCCGCCTGGTAAGTTCCAAGGCATAGGGGGAGGGGCAGGGGGCTGGGGGGCCCGGGCTGGGGGCCCATCCTCTGGGGCGGCTTCAGTGGGGCCAATACTGCCTCCCCCTCCTGTTCCTGTTCCTCCTCCTCCTCCTCCTCCTCCTCCCCCAGTGGCTGTGGTGGTGCCAGGCTGCTCCTCTTCCTCCTCCTCCTCCTCCTCTTCCTCATCCCCATCTTCCTGGTCTCCTCGGCCTCGACTCCGGCTGCCGGCCCTGGCCGGCTCCTCAGGCAGGAAGGACACATCGGGCGTCTTGCAGCTGCTGTCCACGGTCTGAGAGTCAGGCGTGAGGGCTGGAGGTGGCGGGGCCGCCTTTGGGGTAGGGGGACTGGGGGGCTTGCCCGGGGCCCGTTCCTCCCCTGACCAGGATGTCTCCTCGGCCCCCTTGGGTCCGGCCTGGCTACAGCTGTCCGCCTTGGATTTCTTCAGGGTTGTCCCTGTGCCACTCCCACCGGCCTTCTTCTTCTTGGTTTTGGGGCCTTTCGTTTTCACCTTTGACCCCTTGACCTTTTTGAGGCCAGTCTTAGCCTTGACCTTGGCCTTCTTGAGTTTGGGTCCTCCCGGGGTTACCCCTTTGCCGGGTTCAGCCGAGGCCTTCTCATCAGCCTTCAAGAAGGGCGACCGGCTCTCGCGGTCACGGCTGAACTTAACCCCGATAGAGCTGGGAGCTGTGGCTGCGGCCACCTCCTTGGCAGAGGTGGTGCTGCTCACCCCCTCTCGGATCAGGACTGCCACCTTGGACTGAAGCTTGACCTTTCGCCCGCTGCCCCCACTGGCAGTCTTGGGGGCCGCGTCTTTGCCAGAGGACGGCCGGGCCTTCTTGGACCCTTTGTCCCGCTCCCTCTCCGCTCCCTCGGAGGAGGCTGCCTTCTTCCTCCCCTTCTCTCGGGGGGCCAGGGCTGCTGACCGTTTCCTTTCCTTCTCGCTCGATCCCTTCCCGCCCCCGCTCCCCCTCTCCTCGCAGCTTAGCCCTTCCGAGTCATAGAGGACCTCCCTCTTGGGCAAGGGCGAGGCCGGGGCAGGGCCAGAGCCGGCCACAGAAGCCGAGCGGGACGCGGGCTTCTCGGCCCTCCCCACCGTGATGGTCCGCTTGATGGAAAAGAGGTCGTGGTCCGTGAGGTCCTGAATGGACGGGGGCACGGCCCCCCGTCGCCGGCTCTCCCTCTCCGTCCCAGACACTGACACCTTTTCGGGGTCCCCCCCGCCCCGCTTCTCGCCCCTCGAACGAGATCGCTTCTTCTTCTTCTTGCTGCTGCCTTCGCTGCGATGCTTGGTCCGGTGCCGCTCTCGCCTGGAGGACGAGGAGGTCGGAGGGGGCGACGCGGATGACCTTCGCCGCCGCCTTCTTCGCTTCTCTCGGGACCGGGACCGGCGCCCCCCTCTCCTCCTCTCGGAGCTCGGCGACCAGGAAGACCGTGGCCGTGGGGAGCGGGAGCGCGACCTACGGCGTGAGGACCGAGAGCTGGGCTTGTGGTCCCGTGACCGGTGCTTCTTGGGGTCCCAGGTCACAGGGGCTGGCGGACTGGGCGGGGCCGGCGGGGCCGGGGTCTCCTTGGCCTCTCGTTTGTGATCCCGTTTGGACTTCTTCCGGGGTGGCTGCGGCGGAGCGGCAGGGGCTGCAGCAGGGGAGGGAGATCGTTGCCGATAGCGCTCCCGTCGCTGGGTCAGGATCTTGCGCCGGAGATCCAGGCCGGTCCATCGGGGGTCGGAGGACGTCGCGGGAGGTGCCGCGGGGACAGGGTCTCCGAGGTCCACCTGCAGGGCCCCCTCCCCATCAGACTCCGCGTGCAGAGACAGAAAGTCATCGCCCTCGGGGCCCCGAGCCGGAGGAGGGGGCAGCGGCGCAGCCGGGGCACTGGCAGCAGCGCCAGCTGAAGGTGGGGTAGGCCGGGGAGCTCGGCCCCCAGATCCTCGGAAAAGGGCCACGGGGGCAAAGCGGAGCTCTTCCTCCGGCTGCACGATCTCCCCTTCCTCGATCTCAGAATCCAGAGGGGGGGCAGCTGGAGGGAAAGGGGCCCCAGTGGTAACCACCTCTAGGGAGAGCTTGCCCTCCCCTCTCGAAGCCTCCGCCTCAGCCCCCACCACAAAGACCCGTCGGCGTGGGGGTCCGCCTTCCACCCGGGTGGAGTCGGCCTGGGGTGGGGAGCCCGAGCCCGTTGTGGGGGGAGGCTCTGGCCCGGGGCTCTCTCCGCTGGGGAAATCCTGGCTCAGACTGTTATCGTCATAGATGCCCGCTAGAGTCTCAGAGATTCGACTGATGCTATGTGAAAGGGCTTCCTCGTCTTCCTCTTCTTCTTCTTCTTCTTCCTCTTCCTCCTCCTCTTCTTCTTCCTCCTCCTCTTCCTCCTCTTCCCCAGGGGATGGTGTCCCCCCTGAGGAGCTAGGGTTGGAGCCCGTGGGCTCAAAGGGGTCATATTTCTGCTCAGGAGCAGGTGGCGGGGAATAGGCCTCATCCGTGGGGTGGAAAGGGTCATAGATATCGTAGCGAGGTGCCGGGGGAGGGGGCGGTGGGGGGGGCGGAGAGGACGAAGAGGACCGGGGGGAGGACGATGGCGAGGAGGAGGTAGAGGAGGGAGCAGGCGGCGGGGCTGGTCCCCCATCTCCGGTGCCCATGGTCAACAGCGGGAGATGGGAGGAGGTGCCGGTGGGGCCTAGGAAGCCAGGCTGCAGCAGAGAACCTGTCAGAGGGGAGAGACGGGGATGCCCTGAGGAAGACGCCGGCTTCTCCTGAATCGCCCTCCCCGTCAGCCCAGCTCCCCATCCCGCTCACCTGACTTGCTGAGCCGCCAGGCCCGGCTGCCGTGGAGCGGGTGCGAGACAGGGAGAGAGAGGGGAGCGCCGTCTCCCAAATGGACCTCCGCCACCAGCTCCAGCATCTCGGCGGGTTCCTCGCTACGGGGGGAAGGAAGACGGCGGGAGATCGAGGGACGAGCCCCCCACCCCAGCCGCCCTGCTTCCCTCCGGTCACCCCACTCACTCAACAGTGGGGAGGTCCAGCCGGCCTGGCATCCAGGAGTCCGGGGGCTCGAGAACGCCTAGGAGCCCAGCCAGAAAACTGCGGGCGGCGTGATCCACCACCTGGAACCAGCACGAAGACCTCGTAAGAGGCCCCTGGCTTTTACCCCGACCCCCACTCCCGGCTAGCCCCCCAGCTCCAAACTCACGGCAGCAGCATCGGTCCCACCCGCTCCCCTGAGGCAGAGGTCAGCTCGGGGGCTCCGGCAGCGTTTCCTGCGGGGACCCCGGGCTCGAGGGACATCTAGGCAGGCAAGAGAAAGAAAGGTCGAGGGTAGACAAGGATGGAGACAAGAGTGACCAAGGGGGCCGCAGGAGGGGGAGACGTGGTGAGTGCAGCAGGAGGCTCCCGGGGGACCAGGGACCACCCAAGCCGCAGGCCTGGACGCTCCCTACCTTTCTCGTTGGTCAGCTCCCCCTGCAGGGAACCCCCTACTGCCTGCCGAAGAGCCCGCTGCGAAAGGGGAGAGAAGAGCAGCGTTCAGAAGGCCGGGCCCAGGACACGCTTTTCCGGGCCCAGGGCCCCCCCCCTGCTCCCCCACTCACCAGGATGATGGCAGAGGGCAAGGGGGCTGGGCTGGGGGCCAGGGCAGGGTCTCCGGCAGGCAGGCCGGGGCCCTCTCTCCGCTCATCCCGGGGCTCCTCCGCCGAGGCGCCTCTGGGCTCCTCCTCCTCCTCCATGGTCACCTGCGGACAGGAGCGGCTGGTGTGCGGCGGCCTCGGCGGCTTCCTCCCGGGGTGCCCCGAGAGCTACCCCGGCCGCGGCAGTCCCGATCCCGGGGCGCCCCTCTCCGGAGAGGCTCGCCCGCCTCCCGTGCACCCCCAGACTTGGGCCAGCCCGGCCCCGGCGGCATCCCCTCCCCGGGTCGGGGGCGCATCCCTGAGCTACCCCCTCCCCAAGCCCGGCGGGGTGCAGCGGCCAAGGCCAGGTGGGGGACCGGACCCCAGCGGGCTGCAGGGGGGAGGGAAGCGCGGTGACCCCGGGCCCGGGCCCCGGCCCCGGCTCTGCCCAGCACCCCGGGCCCGGGCACCGGCCCCGGCTCTGCCCAGCACCCCGCGCCCCGGCCCCGGCTCTGCCCAGCACCCCGGGCCCGGGCCCCGGCCCCGGCTCTGCCCAGCACCCCGGGCCCCGGCCCCGGCCCCGGCTCTGCCCAGCACCCCGGGCCCCGGCCCCGGCCCCGGCTCTGCCCAGCACCCCGGGCCCCGGCCCCGGCCCCGGCTCTGCCCAGCACCCGGGCCCGGGCCCCGGCCCCGGCTCTGCCCAGCACCCCGGGCCCCGGCCCCGGCCCCGGCTCTGCCCAGCACCCCGGCCCCGGCTCTGCCCAGCACCCCGGGCCCCGGCCCCGGCCCCGGCTCTGCCCAGCAGCCCCCGCGCCCCGGCCCCGGCTCTGCCCAGCACCCCGGGCCTCGGCCCCGGCCCCGGCTCTGCCCAGCACACCGGGTCCCGGCCCCGGCCCTGCCCAGCACCCCGGGCCCGGGCCGGCTTCCAGCCGGGGCAGCCGAGGCGCCGCGGCTGCAGCCCCCCCCCCCCCCCCCGGCCGCGCCCCAGGCCCCTCCCCCCGCTCCCGCCGCGGCAGCAGGCGCCGGGCCGGGCGGCCTAGGCGGCGGCGCTGCTCCGCTCGGGCCTGGGCCGGGCGGCCATCTTACCCCGGCGGCGGCGGCGGCGGCAGCGGCGGCGGCGGCGGCGGCGGCCTGGGCCTCGGCGCCCCCTCCCCGCCCCGGCCGCCGCTCCGCCCGGCCGTCCTTCCCCCCTCGCCCGGCCGTCCTCACCCGCCGCCGCCGCTCCTCCTCCTCCGCCTCCTCCGCCTCCGCCTCCGCCCCGCTCCGCGGCCTCCTCTCTCTCCTCTCGTCTCGATCTCCTCTCGCTCCTCCGGCTGCGGCTCAGGGGCCCCGGCGCGGGCGGGGCAAGGCGCGGCGGGGCGGGGCCCGGCGCGCGCCGCCGCAGGGCACGCCGGGAGATGCAGTCCGCCTGAAAGCGTCTCCTGCCCGCGGCAGCCGGCCCGAGAACTGCGCTTCCCGGTGGGCAACGCGGCGGCGCGCGCGGCCCGCCGGGAAGCGTAGTTTCTTGACGCGCGGAAGCAGAGGAAGGCCGAGCCGAGCCAAAGAGCAAGGGAGGAAGGTGGGGCTGAAAGTATCCAGGCCGCCCCTCCCCACCCGACCCCACAGTGCTCTGCGCGCAGCCGGAAGGAAAAGACCCGCGGCAAAGGCCTTCGGGAGTTGTGGTCCCGGAGGGTGGAGGGGCAGCGGGACCAAAGTGCATCGCCTCACCCCAAAAAGCCTGGACTTGCACCCTCTCCCGAGGGCCGAGGGCGCCCCCTCCTAGGAGATCCGGAGGTGGAGGTCGTCCTGATGGGAGACGGGAGGGAGGGATGAGGGGCACGAGGCCTCGCTGAGCTTTGGGCCAACAGAATGTCAGTTGTCAGGCGGAGCGGACGACTGCGGGCCCGCCCCCCCGCCCTTTCTGGGGCGAGGGGGGGCGAGGGAGGGCTGGAATATTTGGACGGGGAGGGGTCTGGCCCAGCCCCACACCTCGGGGGGCCCCCAGCTTGCGGCCTCCGGCCTTCGGGCTCATGCGTTTGGAATGCGATGACTTCACGGCCCGGGCAGGAGCGAGGGCCCGCCCCTGCGGCCGCACCAGCCCGCCTCCCGGACCGGCTCGCTCCCCGCGCCCTCGGGGGGCGTCGGGCCCGTTAGGTGCACGACCCCGCCCCCCGGGACCGGACCCCGCCCGACCCCGAGGAGGACGGGGCGCTGGGAGCGCAGCCCGGCCCGGGCCGCGCCGGGAGAGGCCACGCGTGCACCACCGCAGCCTCGAGCCCGCGCCGCCCCGGCCCCGGCCCCGGCCCCGGCCCCGGCCCCGGCCCCGGCCCCGGCCCCGGCCCCGGCCCCGGCCCCGGCCCCGGCCCCGGCCCCGGCCCCGCCGCCTGGAACCCCCGCAGCTTGGCCCCGAGCGCCCTCCGGGGCTCCTCGGCGCGGCCCGCCCCGCCCCCCGCCGGCCCCGCCCCCCGCGCGGCCCCGCCCCGGCCGGGCCGGGCCGGGCCGGGCCCCTCCCTGGGCCCCGAGGCGGCGGCCGAGGCCGGCGACATGAGCGGGGTGGCGGCGGCGGCGGCGGCCGGAGCGGGGTCCGGGCAGGGGCGCGGGCGGGGCCGGCCGGGGGCGGCCCAAGCGGCCCCGGCCCCCCCCGGGGAGACGCACAAGCTGGTGGTCGTGGGCGGCGGCGGCGTGGGCAAGAGCGCGCTCACTATCCAGTTCATCCAGGTAGCTGGGGAGGGGGCGCCTCCCCGAGCCCCGCCCCCCGGAGCCCCTCCCCGGGGCCGGCCGGGCCTCCTGCGCACGTGCCGCCCGCCCCGCTCTCTCCCGGCCCGGGGTCCCCTGCTCTGCTCCCCGGCCCGGCGCCCCCCCCCCCCGGCCCTGGCCCCGGCGGGGGGCGGGGGAGGGAAGAGGAGGCCGGGGCAGGAAGGGCGGGAGGCTCCCCCCTTCCGGGCAGGGCCGGCCGCGGCGTCTGGCGGCGTCCCAGGCTGGAGAGGGAGGGGGACTGCAGCCGGCCGAGGAGCCTGGGCCGGGGAGACAGGCGGACGGACGGGGCCGGGAGGGCCGGGGCGGACGGGGCGGACCGGGGACGAACCCGAGCAGGAGCCCCCCGAGGCCCGGCCAGGCTGGGCGGCCGCGGGCCGGGCTCTGACTCGCCGCCCCCTCCCCGCCAGTCCTACTTCGTGTCTGACTACGACCCGACCATCGAGGACTCCTACACCAAGCTGTGCCATGTGGACGGCATCCCGGCCCGGCTGGATAGTGAGCGGGAGAGGGTTGTCGGGGAGGGGGGAGGGCGAGGCTGAGCCCCGGCTGGCGAGGCAGAGGCAGGGAGGAAGGCATAGCCCCCCCCCCCATCCCTTATTTGCTCCCTGCAGTCCTGGACACCGCCGGGCAGGAGGAGTTTGGGGCCATGAGGGAGCAGTACATGAGGGCCGGCCACGGCTTCCTGCTGGTGTACGCCATCAACGATCGGCAGAGGTGAGCTACCTGGCTGCCCGGCCCCCAAATCTCCGGGCTAGCCTCGGTGCTTGTGGAAGGAATGGAGGGCCGCCTTTGGAAACCCAAGGGGGGGGCCTCAGCCCCTGCAGCCCGATCGAGCTGCTCTGGATGGGTGGGGGGCCGGCCCAATGGCTTCCTGGCCCCCACGCACCCCCTCTGCTTCAGCTTTAACGAGGTGGGCAAGCTGCATACTCAGATCCTCCGAGTCAAGGACAGAGACGATTTCCCCATCGTCCTCGTGGGCAACAAGGCCGACCTGGAGACCCAGAGGCAGGTGGGACAGTGCGGAGGGCAGGGGGGAGGCCAGGTGGGGAGATTGAGGCCGGGGGAGGCCTCTGCTCAGCCCCTTCTCCTCTACCCCCCACTGGCCCAGGTACCCCGCTCAGAGGCCGCAGCCTTCTGTAGCAGCCGCCACATAGCCTATTTCGAAGCGTCGGCCAAACTTCGACTCAACGTGGACGAAGCCTTTGAACAGTTGGTTCGCGCCATCCGGTGAGCATGGGCCTCATCAGCCCTCCCGGAGCCCCAGGAATTGCTCCTCTCCCCCCTCCCAACACACACACTTAGTAGCCCCGGTTTCCCGGGAGGCTAGCTGATCCTATCCACTGGACTCCCTCACCGCGGGCCCCTGTTACACCTACTGGACCTGGGCCCCCCCTAAACGAAGCACCCCTCTCCACAGGAAGTACCAGGAACAAGAGCTGCCCCCCAGCCCCCCAACACCTCCCCGGAAGAAGACTGGGAATGGGGGCTGCCCTTGCCTGCTCCTGTAACTCTTCTCCCCTGAGGCTAAGAGCAGCACCTCCGGATGGGACTCCAGATGCCCCACTTACTGTGGGGGGCCTTTCCCCACATGGTGCCTGTTACCTCTCCTGTCCAATGACTATTGGGGGAGGGAGGAGGGCTGGGGAATCAACCCCCCATTCCCCTCCACACCCAGTTACACTACACTATCCACAAGACCCCTGCCTTGGGGTCCCCCGGGTCTTCCTCACAGCCTCAAAATCACGACTGTATAGACCCTGCCACCCCACCTCTCAATAAACAGCACTGCCGACACCAGATAGTGTCCATCAGTTCCTGGCCAAGCTCACAACAGGCCCAAGACAACTAGCGAGACGATGCGGCCCGGCCCCAACTGGGGGGCGGGGGGAGATAGGGGGAAGCTTTCAGACATCCCTAGCCCCTCTTCTGCTTAGGGTTCACTGTACCTCATTCCTTCTTGCGGGGAGGACTGTAGCGTCCTCAGGTTTGGCAGGCTCAACCAGAGTCCTTTGGAAGTTTCCAATGGCAGGGAGCTCATTCCCCATCCCAGCAGCCTCTGGGGAGTTCTCATTTTTCCAGGCTCATAGGCAATGTATCACCCCCCCCACACACACAGTGACTTTCTAAGAACGGTTCCCTACATCATCCCCTCCCCCCACGCCGCGCAGGACAGAGGCACAGGAGGGCTAGCCCATGCAAATAAAGTGGTTGCTGTTCCGGAGCCCGGCTGGTTCTGTGTACACAGTGTATACAAGGTGAATCTTAGAGAAGCCCGAGAGAAAGACAGGAGGGAGAGTCGACAGGGGAGCGGGTGGGGGGTGGGGGGTGGGGGAACGGACAGACTGATAAAAAAGAGAACCACATTCAGACAACACTCAGACACTGGAGCGAGGCGGCCGGGGCAGGGCCAGGGACCAGACACAAAGCGCCGTAAGTAGAAAAGGGGGGGCCGGAGCGAAGACCCCTTCTCTTCCCCCTCCCCGAGTCCCTCCCCAAAGGTATGTACAATAAATAAGATTAAAAATAATTAACAAGCTGAGACCCCCTGCCCCCCACCCCCCCAGCCCCCCCAGCGTGGGGGACAGCCCTTGAAGACAAGGTCTTGGGCTGGAAGCCGGAGCACTCCCTGGCCCCCCCCACACACATAGACTTTTCCTATACATTATGTACATGGGGGAGGGCAGAGGAGGGGAGGGCAAAGGAGGGAGGGGACTAAATAGACATTTATACATATATATATAAATAATTTCTCTGTACAGTGAAGGGGGGCAGGGAGGGGCTACAACCCAGCAGGGCAAGTCAGTGATCCTGACGTTGGGTCACACGCAGCGGCCTTGGGCCTGGGCCTGGGCCTGGGCCAAGAGGTCACTGAAGGAGTCAAACAGCTGCTCCAGCCAGGGCTGATTTCTCATACACTGCTGCACCACCTCTTCCTGCCCCAGGTCATCAGCACCTCCCTCGATAGCCAGAGTCTGGAAACAGGACAGAGAGAGACTGAGCTAGAGGCTGCTGGGGTGGGGGGTGGGGTGGGGGAGGGGAGCAGGGCCCCATAGGCAGCACAGGCCACCAAGAGAAATGGAGATGGGAATACTCCCCTGATAGGGGAGAGAGGGTGCCATAGTCAGGACAGTCCACACAGGTCCACCAAGAGAGAGGGAGAGGGGAGGTGGCCCCAGGGCCCTATGGGCAGGACAGGCCACTGTAGCCACTGAGAGGGAAAGAAGTGGGAATGGGGCCCCTGGTGCGGGGCGGGGGGAGGGGAGCAGGGCCCCTTGGGAAGGAAAGGCCAACAAAACAAAAGGAGATAGAACACCACACCTCCCTGATGGGGAGAGAGGGTGCTAGACAGGACAGGTCACACACAGGCCCACCAAGAAGAAAAGAGGGAGCTGTGGCCCCAGGGAGCTAGGTGCAGGGTTCCCCCCCCCCCCCGGCTAAAAGGTGATGGTCTCCAGGTGGGCTGCGGTGCTACCTGGTCCCTGCAGCGAAGGAAGGTGTGGTATTTGTAGTGGTGGAGAGCATGATAGAGCGTGTAGAAACTTGACTTATCCAGCTCCACCTTGAACTCCTGGGAACAGGGAAGAGGCAGAGCAGGCTTGAGCTCCAGGGAAGACCCAGACCAGGCCACCTTCCACCCCTTTTGCTCGCGGCTCCGGGAGATGTACCTGCGCTCGGGCAACCGTCCTCTTCAGCTTGCTCAAGGTCTTCCGGTTATACGGGTCTCCAGCAGGCCGAAGCCGCACAGCACCAGAGCCCGCCCCGGGGGCACCCTCCGCTCCCCCGGCCCCACCACTGCCACGCTCTACCTGCAGCTGGGGGAAGGTGTGCAGGGCATCCTGGGAGGAGAAGAGTTGGGTCAGAAGGCACCTTGGGCCACCAACCCCAAGCCCTTGGCCTCCCCACTCCCACTCCCCTCTCAGGTACCTGCAAGGCTGGACTCAGGGAAAGGCGCTTGAGAACTTTTTTCTTGTGCTCATTGAGGATTCCGTCAATCTTTCTCATTGGGGGCAGGTACAGCTCATCTGAGGAGAGATCATCTGTCAGGACCCCAGTGTCCCTTGGGGGCCCCAACCTCTCTGCAGGGAGGCCCGGTCTACTCACCGTGTGTGTCCTCCAAGGCCTGAATCATGTCAGGGTCCAGGGCTGTGCTCACCAGCATCTCCACATAACTGCGGTACATCTCTCTCATGGCTCGGGTCTTCAGCAGCCGCCCAGGGGCCGCCCGCTCTGTTAGGAAGGGAGGTGGGACAGCTCCTTCTACCAGTCTCCACCCCCTCTTCTCTTCACCTGGCCATGCTAAGCTCTCCACTGCCCTCTCCACATCCGGGCCCTGTCACCCACCAACCCCACACCTCTCTGATCTCTAGGTCACCCACCCCCATGCCCATGCCAGCCGTGCCAAGGCAGGCCCCTTGCTCAGGGACCTTGGCCTGGCCCTCACCATCCTCACTGGGGGGCCCGGGGGAGGACTCGGACTCAGACGAGCTGCCTCTGGTCGCCGCTGACCGTTCACTCGCCTCCTTCAGCCACTTCTTCCTTTTCTTTGGGGGAGGCTCGGCCTTCACCTTGGCTGGACGGGCCTTGGGAGGGCGTGGAGGCCTGGCTGGGGCTGCCTCTGCTGAAGGTGGGCCAGAGCGGGGGCCCCGCTCCCCTCGAGTGACCCGCTCCGACCGCAGAGCCCTCTCCTTGTCGGGAGGGCGGACTGGAGGTGGTGGTTTTTCGGGGGCTGGGTCTGGGGACTTCTCAGGGGGCTTCTCCGGGGCTTTCTCGGGAGCCTTCTCAGGGGGCTTCTCCGGGCCCTTCTCAGGGGCCTTCTCTGGAACTTTCTCAGGGGGCTCTGGCTTTGAAGGAGGAGCTGGGGGCTTGGGAATGGACACCACAGCCCCTGGGGCTGCTGCCCCGGATGATGCTGGAGCAGCCTTTGGCTGTCCTGGACGTCTGACAATGAGACAAGAAGCAAAAAAAAAAAAAAATCAGATTCCTTTTCTCTTTCACCTGGGCCTCTGCTTCCCAGCTCCCCCCAGACCCTTTCTCCCAACACCCTCTCTTGACATCCTTCCTCCATGGCCTCGCCCCTGAGTACCTGAGAGGGATCGGAGGCCGATGCCAAGGCTTCCGAGCACAGACTCTCACGTAATCCTTCTTGTTCACGTTCTCCAGAAACTTCACATAGAGACGCTGGTATCGGTTCTTGGCATCCCCGAAATAACCCAAGTACTGGTCAGGTGGGGGAAAGCAGTTAAGAGTTAGGGCTCCCTCTAGCCTCATGTCCACAGGGCCCTGGCACGACCCTCTCCCGGCGGGCTCTAGGCCACAAGCCCTGAGCCCCACCTGCTCCCAACCGGGCTTACGTTGCTAGTGGCACAGAACTGCCTCTGCCCATCCTTGATCTCTGGGGTGAACTTCTGGAGGAGGGCCTTCTGAACCCTCCAGATGGGGGGCGGCTCCCGGCCGGTCTGCAGGGCCAGCTGTGAGGAGGGAGGGCCGACATCAGCCCTTTGGTACTCGGGGCTTCCTCTGTCCTTGCTTTCTTCCCTGACCCTCAAGCCCATTTCCTGGCTTCAGACGAGCTCCCCCAAGTTCATGTTCTCAAACTTAGCACCCTGGTCCTTGAAATGAGAATCTGGCCTCCTCCCCACCTCCCTGCCCCAGCTGGCTTCTCAAGGAGGTCCCAGGATCAGGACAGGGGCCAAACTAGATTCCTTAGGTGATGACAGAAGCCTCTGGAATCTGCATCCAGATCCCCTTTATTTGGGGGTCCTGGGCTCTGATTAAGAGGGTCAGGACCAGTAGGCCTCCTGGTGAACTTTTGCATTAAGTAAAGAACAAATGAGGCAACTTCAGCTCTGGAACTGAAGATCCTGGGGCCATATCCTCTCCCCAATTTGGGTCTCAGCCTTCCTCCAGCTAAAATGGGGGTGGAAGGGGCAGCTAGGTAGTACAGTGGATAGAGCATCAGCCCTGGAGTCAGGAGTACCTGGGTTCCAATCTGGTCTCAGACACTTTAATAATGACCTAGCTGTGTGGCCTTGGGCGAGCCACTTAACCCCATTTGCCTTGCAAAAAAAAAAAAAAACTAAAATGGGGGTGGAGCAATCCCACCCAGCTCCTCCTGACCCCAAATGCTGAGGCCAAGTTCCTTCACAGGTCCCCTGCTAGATTTCTCTACCCACTAGCTCTCCTTTGGCTGGGCCCAGTCATTCGAGGGTCCCCTCGCCCTGGGTTCTCTTGGGACCCATTCTCAGGATTTCTTACTGAAAAGCCTCAGAGGCATAGTCAAGGGCCTGCTATCCACCCTCTGCTCAAAGCTTTGGTTGTCTCCTGAGACGGAAAAACTGGAAGCCACCAAGACCGCCCCCATGTTCTAAGAAAAAACTGAGGTTCTACAAAGAAGGGTTATGGGGCTTCAGAGCCAGGTGCCCCGACAGCCTAGGCCGGGCACTCACCTTGAGGGCAGGGATGTCTTCAGCTCGGATGACAAATTCGTCCCTCTCTCGGAAGATACCCTCACCTCCGCTTTCCCCGGCTTCGTCGTCAGTCTCCCCACACACAGCCGCCGTCTCCTGCTTCTTGGCTAAGTGCAAGGGCCGAGCATCGGGTGGCTCCGGCTCCTCAGGGGACGGGGCCGGGACTGGGGCTGGCACCTCTGCCGGAGGGAGTGGCGCCATTGGCACAGGAGGCGGAGGGGTTGGAGAGGAAGGGGCCGGCTCTGGGGGCACCAAGGGTGGGGGAGAAGGGGGTGAGGGAGGAGAAGACATAGCCGGTGATGGAGGCGGCTTCTCTTCCAGGATGGGGGCCTCTGAAGGAACAAGGACAGACGGGGGATGGGGGTGGCACCGAGTCAGAACCTGGAGCTCCAAACCGCCAGCCAACCAAGCAAGCAAACTCAAGGCTTTGCCTTTCCCAGGATCCCCCCCCCCCCCCAAAAAATGGAAGGAAAGGAGACAGTCATTTATTAAATGAACACTCCGGGCCAGGCCCTGGCTAAGAACTTTACAAATATCATCTCATTCGATGCTCGCAACAACCCTGGGAGATAGGTATTGTTAGGATCCCCATATCACAGTGAAGGAAACTGAGGCAGGGTCTGCGCTGCCACACAAGCGCTTAAGTGACTTGCCCAGAGTCACACAGCAGGGCATGGATAGGTCTGAGGGCAGATTTGAACTTGGGATGTCCTCAGTCCAGGCCCAGGCTCTAAGCTAGCTGTTACAGATGGGGCAAACGTAGCCTGTGAGCCCCTCATCCCACAGCTCTAGGCTCTAGAGGCCCCTAAGGACTCCCCCGTCTCCCGCAGCTCCTCCCCCCAAGAGCTGGGTCCTCAGGAGCTTCGCCCCTGGCAGGGACAGCCTCTGGGCCCAATCCGCCCGCCACCATGCTCCCTGATGAGGGGCCTCACCAGGGCTGGAGGCCGCAGCAGGGGTGGCAGCCAGACCGGGGTCTTTGGGGGCAGGCGGATCATCCAGGGCCGAGATGGCAGAGGAGATGCTCTCCTGCAGGTCCCGGTTCTTGGCCACAGAGTCCTCCTCATCAGAGGAGAAGGACGGCAGGGTCTCCAGGTTTCGCTTCAGTTCTTCGTCCAGACGCTTGCAGGGCGAGGGGCAGCCGAGGCCCAAGCCATCACTCTCGGCTGCCTCGAGGGCCCCGCCGAGCCCGAAGGCAGGGGCGGGCGGGGGAGGTGGCGGTGGAGGGGCCACTGCTGGGGGAGGCCCCAGAGTCCGGGCAGGCCCTGCTTTGGAAGGGCTTGGGGGTGGCCCCGAGCCGGAGGGCAGCTGCTGCCGCTTGCCGGACTTGAGGAAGTCCAGGAAGGAGGCCATGAAGCCTGACTTCATCTCGGGCTGCTTCTCTTCCACCTCCTTGATCTTGGCCTGTATCTTTTCCCGAGTCTGGCTAGAATCCAGGCTCCCGTCCATGGGTCCAGAAGAGGCTGGCTCCCCCAGCACTGGGGCGCCACCCTCTCCAACTTTGGGCACCGCCAATTTGATCTGGAAGAGATGGTAGAGCGGTTACGTTTTCATCTCACTCACCACCCACTGCTGCCCCCAGGGACCGAAGGAGCCCCAGGAAAACATCCCCACTCCCTCACCTTGAGTGGCTTCAGGGGCTCCAGGCCCTCGGCACTGGGCTCATCTGCCTTCCGGCCCCGGCCCCGGCCCCGGCCCCGGGGTTTCCTGGTTCCATCTGCCTGGGCACCCAACTGGGGCCCGGGAGGGGGTTCAGCCAGGGGCCGGATGCGGGGCCGTCCCCGGGGCCGTGGCGGGCCATCCCGTTTGGCTTTCGTGGGCTTCCTTCCTCGGCGTCGGGGTCCAGTGGGGCCAGGGGCCGGCGGGCAAAAGTCAATGTCGCCCAGGGGCGAAAGGGCCGGGCGTGACCGGCAACTGGACACGAGGTCTGGCAGCAGGTCGGGAAGGCGGCGGGAGTTGAGACGGATATCAGCAGGCACGTCAGCCTTGTCCTCGTCAGCCTCAAACTCGTACTCCTGGGCGTAGAGTTTCTTGGGAGTCTGGAAGGGAGGGTCACGCCGCCGCAGCAGGTGGAAAGACGAAGTCTTCAGCAGCTTCTTGGGCTTCGATGAGCAGAAGATGGGTGAGGTAAGGCCGCCCTTGGGCTCCGGAGGTGGAGGTGGGGGTGGCGGGGGTGGCGGGGGGGCCTGGTGCTGCCCAGTCTGGATCAGGCCCAGGGGCTCCGTGTTAACTGTGGATGGCAGCTCCACAGGGGGCTTGCCAGGGTCCAGGCCCAGCCCAGGCGGCTCAGGGCCCCCACCCGCGGGTCCAGTGGGACAGTAAGGACCATAAGGGTCATAGGCTGGAGGACCCGGGGGGGCGGCTCCGCTGCCACTGCCCTTGGGGTCAGCCTCATCCTCTGGGGGCCCTGCCTTGGCATAATCATCGCTAGTTCCGCCACCAAACATTTCCTCCATGGTGGGGAAGAAGCTCCGTTCCTCGTCCTGCAGCAGCGAATCGGGGAAGCAGATGGATGTCAAGGGCACAAAGCGAGGTGCCTTGGGCCCCTGCGGGCTGGGGCTTCGGTAGGCTCCCGCCGGGTCCTTGGCCTCACCGGGCTGAGGGCCGCCCGCCTCAGCCGGGGGTGGAGGCAGGGGCTCCAGAGCACCCAGGAGGTCCTGCATGGCCCCGGGAGCCTCCAGTCCCTCATCTGCCCGCAGCCGGGGGCTGGGGGAAGTTTCAAGGCCAGGGGGCCCCCGGAGGTGGGCCTCAAGTTGGAGAGGACCAGCATCTCGTGGGCTGGGCTCTAGGAGGTGCACACCCACCTTGCGGGGTGGGGGGGCAGGAGGCGGGGCCGGGGGACTGGGGGCATGGGTCAGCACTGAAGGCAAGAGCTGGGGTGGAGGGGGTGGTGGAGGGGGTGGCAAGACCAGAGGGAGCTCTGGGGCCCCCTCCAAGAGCAGGTTGTGGTGGGAGGGAGGCGGCGGGGCTGGGGCAGGCGGGGGCGGACTCTTCTGCAGGTAGGCGCCCAAGTCCTTAGCTCCGGCCCCATAGTGGACCACAGAGGTGGCCAGGGCCTCAGGCGTGCCCCCACCCCGCTCGCTGCTGGCAGACTTCTTCTTGTCCTTCAGCCGCCCCAGTCCCAGCTCTAGCGTGGACCCGTCATCCAGGCTGGCACTCGTCCGAATCACGCTCTGCAGGTGGTAGCGTTGCTGCTCTTCCTTGGCCAGGTCGTAGGCGGCGGCAGCTGCGGCCTTGGGACCACTCCCGCCGCCGGGCCCCTCGCCGCCCCTCTGCTCCTCGCATTCTCCCACTAGCCCGTCAGGACCCGAGCCCCGGGGTGGGCTGGGGGCCTGGAGCAAGTGCTGGATGAGGAAGTCCTCGTCCTCGGTACGCTGACCTGCCCCTCCACTCCCCGGCCCCCCAAGCAGCTCCCCCCCATCTCCTTTACCTTTATAGCCCCCAGCACCCCCCGCCCCAGGGTAGCCACCCCCCCCACCAGGGGGGCCCAGGAAGGTCGGAGAGGCCAACACCGAACTCAGGTACTTTCCCGGGGCCCCAGGACTGGCCACCCCTGGGGGCCGCCCTCCCCCAGTAGCTGGCGGTGACTGTAAGGGCCGAATGATGTGGGAAGGACTAGCTTCCCCACCCCCGCCGCCACCTAAGGAGGCTGGCGTGTGGCCCCAGGCTCCACCGTGGCCCGAGAGGGCCGGAGAGTGGCCGGTGCTATAGCTGAGTGAGGGGCTGGCTGTGGGCAGGCCCTGGGAGTGGGGGGCAGGGCCAGGATAGCCTTCACTCTGTACCCCGTAAGGAAGGCTCTGGAGTTGGTCAGGTGAGTAACTTTGGCAGGTGGTCAGGCTGGGAGGGGGTTGCTGAGGAGGCCCACCAGGCTGGGCCTGGGGAGGCCCTGCTGTATAGCCAGGCCCCTTACTCAGGTCCTGGGCCTGGGTGGCACCAAAACCTTGGCTGTAGGCCTGGGGACCCAGGAGGCCCTGGGGCTGGCCTGGGGAGTAAGCTTGGCCCCCACCACTACCTGCCCCACTGGGCTTCCCAGTTCCAGTAGCATAACCCCCACCCCCCAGGCTCTGGCACTTAGGTGTGGCTGTGGAGCGGGATGGGGGGGGCCGCGCCGTTCCCGCCCCTGCCCCATAACCCCCCTTGGCCGCCTTATAACCGGGTGACTGAATGATGGGGCGGTAGCCACCCCCAGCTGTGCCAGCCCCCTGCCCTCCCGTCCCCGGCCCAGCTTCCGGACCTGCCGCCCGGCCCCCTGCCCCTGTCCCCCCTGCACCAGCCGCCCCCTGCCCGCCCTTAGCTGCCTCCCCGGCTCCAGGAGAAGGCTCCCCACCGAGAGGGCTACAAGCCAGGCTGGCCCGGTGGCCCATGGCTGGGGGTGGATAGCTGCCACCACAGCTCAGGTAGTGCTGTAGGGAGTGGGCCGGAGGGGGAGGGGGTGGCGGAGGAGGGGGTTGGGCACTGGCGGGCCTCTGGTAGTGCTTGATGACGCTGTCTTGCCGGGGCAAGGCCCGCTCTGGTGGGGGCCCTGGCGGGGCAGCCCCGGAGAAATTGTATAACTGTGGAGAGGACTGCTCTGAAGAAGAGGAGGCCAGGAGGTTAAACTGAGTGGGGAGATGGCGAGGAGGGGGGGGAGGCTCAGGCGGTCCTGTGCGGTAGGGAGGAGTCTGAGCCGGCCCCAGGCTGGCGGGCCCCAAGACGCCGCCCCCCGCTAGCCTCTCAAAGCCCAACGAGGAGGGCACGGTTGGGGCTTGGGAAGGCTTCAGGTGCAAGACGTCATGTGGCGACAGGAGCCCGTTGGCCGGTGGGCTGAAGGGTGGGTCCTGCAAGCTGAGGGACGATGGCACCGGGAAGGGACGGCCCCCAAACGAGGCCGGGTGCTGGTAGGCAGATAGCGCCGAGGAGGATGGGAACGTCCCCGAGCCGGGCAGGGCCCCCGAGATGAACAGTTCCGTGGGACCAGGTGTGTGCATGGCTGGGGAGAGGGAGCAGGGTCAGACAGGAGGCCGGTCATCCCACCAAGCCCACTCCTCCCCATCGAGCGCACGTCCGGCTTCCGACCTAGCCTAGGGTACCTGTCTGCCAGGATGGACTTCGGAATTGGGACAGGAGAGAGGAAGCAGACGGGCCTGGCTGGGGGGCCCGGGACTCCAGGGCAGAGATCAGATTCATGACTGAGGCGTCTGGGCCAGCGGAACCAGCATGGTGAAGGCCCGTGTCAAACAAGCCAGAGAGCCCTGGGGAGGCACAGGCAGTAGGGTAAGGGCCTCCCCGGTTCAAAACCAAGCCTGGGACCGAGAAGGACCACGAAATGAAGACGGCCCACCCAGGCCCCTGGCACCAAATGGAGGAGAGAAAGAATGGGGGGGGAAAGGGGGCACCCAGGCAGGGGGGCGTGGCCAGGCAGCAGGGGGCGTGGCCAGGCAGCAGGGGGAGAGGCAGGAAGGAGGCTGGCTATCTGCACAGAGGGATAAGGAAGAAAGGAACCTAAAGGAGGGAGCCCGCCAGTGCCCAGAGACTGACTTTCTAAGGAGAGGGGATGAGGAGAGCCACAGGGAGAGCAGAGACCAGCAGTGAAGGAGGAGTGCGAAATGAAATTCTGGAGGTCAAAGAGACCTTGGAGAGCTCACTTTGCAGAGGAAGGAAATGAAGGCCAGGACAGGTAAGGATCTGTCCTGAGTCACATAGGGTGACAAAGCCAAGCCAGGACTAATCTCAGTCAGGGTCGAGACCAGGATTGCCTGCTAGATCCCATCAGAGAGCACAGGCCGAGGGGAGAGCTCAAGGAAACGCAAGCAGTGGAGACTGGGATTTGGGGAGGGCCCAGCACGAGGGGCTCCCGTTCCAGGGGATCTGGGTCCGACGGCCCTACCTGCAGGGTGATGATTGGTGGCATACCCCTGAAGTGGGTGAGGGGCTGCATAAGCCTGGCGGTGTAAGATGTCTGTCTCAGGGTGGGAAGTCCTGGAGCCGCCATATACCAAGCTGGGAAGGGGGAAAGAGGCGGGAAGGTTATCCTGGGCTTTCCAGGCCAACATATCCACTGGGGCTTCTTTCCTTCTCTCTCTGGAAGTGGGAAGCTCCCAGCAGAGGGGAGCACCGGGGTCCCTATTCTCTGGATCCACAATGGAACGGACCCACTGTCACAAGGAGGTGGGAATCCAGGAGCACAGAGATCCCCGTCAGCCCAGACCTCAGGCCCCAAGGGAAGGTAGAGAACGAAAGAACTTCCTTAGGCCGGCTCTCTAGAAGCTGCAGAGACCTCGCTGGTTGGGGGGGGTCGCAGAGACCCAAGGGAGGGAGAGGTCCGTGGTGCATCTACCGGACTGCCCAGGGTCCCTCTGGCACAACGAGCCCCATACGTGGGTGAAAAGAGCCCATGATGCTCATCGAGGGCACCCATCCTTCAATGCTGTCCCCCCCCATGTGGAGGCAGAAGCCCATTCAAAGGAAGTGATCATAGACCCCAGGGCCAGAATGGGAAGAGGAGCCCAGCAGGAAAGCCACAGGGCATCCCTAGGCAGATAGCAACCTGTGGCTCCCATAGGTCAACAGGAGCCTCCCCCATCGGGCCAGATCTCCAAGCCCGGGAAGTGCCCGGGGGCCAGGCACTCTGGAAGGGATGGATGCAAAGCCACGTTCTCACGTAAACAGAGCAGAGGCACACAAGTAAATAGCAGCTATAGCGAGGAAATGGGGCCTGGAAGCCCTGGAGCCCAACCTGCCAGGGAGGGGATGTGGGGGGGGGGTCCTGCAGCTGGGGGGTACGGAGGAAGATTGCCGAGGGAAGAGTGGGGGTGTGTCCAGGGACCCGCCTGCCCACTCCGGGCTCACCCCTTCCTGGTCCGGGGGGGGGGGGCGTCCCACCCGCTGGGGATGGGGGGGGGGCCTCGAGCAACGGTCGAACAATAGGAGTGGGGTGGGGGAGCGGGAGGGGGCCGAGCAGCCTCTGGGGGTCCGCACGCCCTCCCTCTCTTTCCCCGAAGGCAGGGGGAGGCCTCTGCCCCCCCCTTGGCCTTTTCTGGCATTCCAGCGCGCCCCGAAGTGGGGGCGCGGAGGGCGGGGGAGGGGAGGGGAGCGGAGGGGTGGCTGGCCAGGCCGCGGCGGGTGGGGGCGGGGGTGCCCCGGGGCTGCAGGCGCCCCCCCCCCGGCCCGCCCCGTCCAGGCGGCCCCGGCCCGGGCCCGGCCTCCTTACCTCGCTTTGGCGGACCTCTCGTAGCTCCAGCCCGCCCCGGCGCCGAGCGGGTCCCCGAAGCCGGCGCTCGGGTAGTTCCTGTCCATGAAGGGGCCGCGGTGGGGGCGGGCGGGCGGGCCGGGGAGGGGGCAGGGGGAGGGGGCCGGGGAGGGGGCGCCGCGCGCTCGCCGCCGCCGCCGCCAGGGGCCCGGGCCCGGGGCCGGGGCCGGGGCCTGCCGCCGCCTGGGCCTGGGCCTGGGCCTGGGCCTGGGCCTGGGCCGCCGCCGCCGCCGCGGGGCCCGCGCCTACGGGCCCGGGAGGGGAGGGGGGGCGGGGAGGGGGAGGAGGAGGAGGAAGGGGAGGGGGAGGGGAGGCGGGGGGAGGGGAGGCGGGGGCCCGGGGCTCCCCGGGGCTGGGCGCGCTGCGGGGGGCGCCCCGCGGGCCGCGGGGGACTGGGCGCTGCGCTGCGCGGGGCCGCTGCGGGCGCTCTGAGCCGCTCGTCCGGCGCCGCCGCCGCCGCCGCCGCCGCCTCCTCCTCCTCCTCGCTCACCGTGCAGCCATCTTTGCACAAGGCGGCTGGCTGCGGGGAAGGAGGAGGGAGGAGGGAGGGGGAGGGGAGCGGAGGGGCGGGGGGCGGCGGGCTGTCTGGCTGCGCCGCTCTTCCTCCCACAATCCCGTGCAAATGCAAATGCGCGAGGGGAGAAAAGCCCGAGCCGGGGAGCGAGGGCAGCGGCGCGGCCCAGGAGCGCGCGGCCCGCGGCGGGCGGGGCGGGGGAGGGGCGGGGGCGGGGCCGCGGCCGGCCGGGCTGGAGAAAGGAGCCCCCGCGGGCCCGCCCTGCCGCAGCCAGCGCGCAGCCGCGGCCCGACGTGCCGGAGCGGGGCCGGCCCGAGCCCGAGCGCCTGGGCCCGGCCGGGCGCGGCGAGGCGGGGGGCGCCGTGCGGGGCTAGGGCACCCCCCGAGGAGCCTGGCAGCTGCGGCTGCGGGGAGGGCGGTCCGAGCGCGCGCACCGCGGCCCGCGGAGCGGCCAGGCTGGGACACGTGTGCACATGCTCGTCGCGCCCCGGGCAGCCCGCGCGTGTGCCGAAGGGGCGAGGGCCACTCGTGTGCGTGTGTGTGGCCGGGCCGGGCTCTCCACTTCCCAGACAAATCCTTTCCAGAGCGGGCGGAGAAGGCGCGCGGGCTGGCCGGGGGGGGGGAGGGGGAGGTCGTCTTCTCAGGGCGACCTCACAGTGCTGCGGGGAGGGGGATGAGAAAAGGGGAGTCGGAGGCGCCCCGGGAGGGGCTTTCCGCGCCCGAGGCTTCTCCTCCAATCCCGGGCCCCGCCCCCGGGAGGAATTTCGCACAGACTCCGCCCCTCCATGCAGGTACCTCTTATAGGGTGGAGGGGGGGCGTCATGCACCCCAGAAGCTGCCAGTGCC
Organism: Macrotis lagotis; assembly: GCF_037893015.1. Classification (NCBI taxonomy): domain Eukaryota; kingdom Metazoa; phylum Chordata; class Mammalia; order Peramelemorphia; family Peramelidae; genus Macrotis; species Macrotis lagotis. The sequence continues at coordinate 915,652,878 of NC_133658.1, forward strand.
TGCTCGTAAGTGGGGAGGCCTGGGGGAGGCCGCAAGGGGCTCAAGGACAGGTCCTCTGTCACCAGGATGGCTCTGTGGGTGGGGAGAGACGGAGTCAGCCCCTGAAGGGGAGACCCAAAAGAAGAGAAGGGGAGGGGAAAGGGAAGAGATTGGGGATATCCCCTTTTAGGAAAAAAGCCTGAGAGACTCCAGGAGACAAAGATCCCAAAGATGGGAGGATGATACCGTGGAGAGTATTGCTGGGCAAGACCCAGCAGCTGAGGCCCAGACTGGGGGGGGGGGGCGGGGTTGGGGGTGACAGGGAGGGTAAGAGCCTTCCAGATAGAGATTGTAGGAGAAGAAAAATCATCAAAATTGGTTCCCCCTTCCACAGGGATCCAGGCCTCCTCCATGAACCGAGCCCCATCTCCAGCCATAAGGGGCCTTTGCGGCCAGCTCCAATAAGTGGGAAGAGAGTCCCTGGAGAGCCCCAAGCCCCTCACCTTTGGGGAGAGGGCCCTTGGCTTCGCCTCAACCGCTTCCGGCTCTGCAGATACCAGAATGTCCCCAAGGCTGCCAGCAGTAAGAGCAGCAAGCCAGTCCCCAGCCCCACAGTCAAGGCTGCCACATCCACCTTGCCATGTCCTGCTGGAAAGAAAAGAAAAGGAGTGGGGACGGGCTCAGGTCCTGGAACCCCTCAGATCTCACTCCCACCTGGGGCTGGGGCTAGGCCCCACCCTTCCTTAAGGCAAGTCCCCACAGACCTTCAGCCTCAGAAGACCCTCTGCTAGCCAATGAACCCTTAAGAATGACTTCTCAGTGAAATAAGAATGGTTTCCCACCTTGACAGACCCTGTGGTTAGTGCCTCTCCAGTAAGGGGGTGGGATTTGTTCTGTTTTACCTGCTTCATTGGGCCCCCTATTGCCCTTGCTAGGGAGTATTCACCTCTGTTCTTTTGTACTGGTCCCACATGAATCTGGAAGGCTCTCCCTCCTAGAATCCCGAGCACTGGTGCTGAAGATCTGTCCAGACGCTGACCCCACCCGAGTAAGGCCCCTCCCCAAGAGGTGTTTCCTTTACTTATACTTTGTATAGATTCTGGTCTTCACGGGCAGGGTCTCCCCTAGCTCGGTTTGTTACTGTTATTTTTTCCTGGTAAAAGGCATTTTAGTAGGGAGGGATGGGGCAAGGTGTTCCCTGACCGATGATGCAGACAAAACAGCCCCCAGGCTGGCTGTCTGGGGAATTCTAGTAAATAAAAGTAGCCACAAAATGGATACAAAGTATCCAGAAACAGACTCCATGGTATACAAAGTAAATGGGGGCGGATACATAGTATCGCCTATCCCTGACCCTAGGGACAGGGGTTAGCTTCACTGGTGAATAGAAGGGGACAAAGCCCGGGAAGGGGGTTCCTTCGAAGGGAGACACCAGGAAGCAGCTGGGAAAATGAGGAGAGGTCTTTCAGCCAGGCGGCCTACAAAGTGAGGGGGAAGACAGGAGAGCAAAGGAAGCAGGATATTGCTCAGAAGGAATGAAAGAAGGCCGGTTTGGCCAGCCTGCAGAATGCTTGGAAGGAAGCCCGGCCCAAGGAGGATGGAAAGGTGGGCCCAGGTGCCCTGAGGCCTCCGGATCCCCAGGCCCAGCTGGGCCATTTTTAAGGTTTGGAGGAGGAGTGTGGGCAAGGCCCAGATCAGGATTGAATTCTCTCATATCAAGTTGAATTGGTAAGGAAGAAAGGGGTGGGCTCTGGGCTCCCAGGACCTCCTCCTGAGGTGTGGTTCATGCTAATGGAGTGAGGTCCCCAGGGCTTCACCTAGTACTCACCAGCGCCACCCTTTCCGTTGTAGGGATAGAGCTCCCAGAATCGATCCTGGGATGAGAAGCAAAAGCAGTTTAAGTCCTACCCACTATCCCCTCCTGGGCCCCATTCCTCCCTAATAGTTACCTGCCCCCTCCCCAGGTCCTGCTCACCCAGAGCTTTGGGTAAGGTTAGGCCTATCCCCCTAGGATCAGCCCCCCCCCACCTCTCCTTTGGAGGACTTCCCCATCCCAGGAGACTTTTTTTCTGATTTCTTCAGTTGACCTCTCTCGGGCCAATTTCCTGATACACTCCAATGCCCACTGTCTTTCCAGTACCCCTACTCCCATACTGGCTCTAGTGCCCAAAGCCCCTTCTTCCCCACACCATAGTCCCAACCCCTATTTTCCCCATTCCTGACCCCCTCTTTACAGGACATAATGAACAGCCTGGCCCTCCAACTATCCTCTGAGCAATACTTAGCCTAGTGCTAAAATCCAAGCTCAAAGAATCAGTTACTCTGCCTTATCACTAGGCATCCCTGTCCTTCCTCACCTTCCTACCCCCACCCAAACCCCCCCATCCCAGCCCTGTCCTTCATCCCCAACTAAGCTGACTGGCTTCTAAGCCCTCCAGTTCCCTGGTCTTTCTTGCTCCTTACATGACCCTAGCCGATCACCACTACTCTAGACCACTGAAGGCCCTAAACCTAGCCCATCATGAGCCACACTCTAGGAGAAAGACCTTGAATCAGTTCTACCACTGGTATTCTGAGGCCATGACCCTGGGACTAGCACTCATCTCTTGGCCCAGAATGAAGTCCAGGTCTTCCTGGTTCCAACTTTCCTCACATACCGTCAGGGTCCTGTCTTCAAAGACCTCCCGAGCCTCCTCCCAGGAACAGCGCTCCTCCCAGCATTCCCGTTCCAAGTTCCCGGGGGTCAGAAGCTCCAAATCCCAATGATTAGCTCGGGGGAAGCGCCTGAGTCTAGGTTCACTCCCCAAGAAACTCTGGGCTGTGGGGGCTTCTAGGAACACAGTTGTTGGGTCTGGGCCACCATCCGAACCTGAGGTCAGGCAAAGCCATTGGTGACTAGCTGGCATAGGTCTCTGAGTGGGGGGAGGGGGAGATACTTGGAGGATAAGATACAGGTCCCTGGAAGGTAAAGGCAGAGGTCTATCTACACAGATGGGGGGGGGGGGGAGGAATAGCTTTAGAGGAACAGATGGCTTCATCTCCGCCCCCCCCCAGGAGAGAATGGAGGGCAGTGGCCCAAATGCCCGAGAATTACTGGGAGGATCTATTGTATCTTGGGGTCAGGGGCCAACCATCTGAATCCCCAGAGCCAGGACACTGCTGTGGCTGACTGTCCACCCTTCCCCTCTTCCCCTGATCCTTCTTCAGGCACTCACCATGATCTTTCTTCAGGCCAGGTTGGGGGGCTCGAGAAGAAGTCAGCCCCAGGTATAGCAGTAGCAGGAAGGGGGAGCTCCTCATAGCGGGGTAGAGATGACCGACCTAGGCAGCACCCCCCACAGAGGCGGAACACATCATTCTAGGGATGGGGACAGTCTCTTCACTCCCCAACCTGTACACTTTGAGTCCCATCAGAAGGAACCCCAGTCTCCCCACTAGAGGGCCTCAGGGCCAGGGCTGAGGTTACTGACAGACAAGTAGACCAGGTCCACCCCCTTTCCACCTCACCCTCTCCACCTCCACCTCGGAATTCCCTGGACCTTGCTCACTGTTCAGGGGTCACATAGAAGTCCCCATGTTGGAGATCAAAGATTAAAGGAGAGACTCGGGCAGGGGAGGGCTGGAGGGAGAGAGAGGGCCAAGCCTGGGTACCAAGAGTCCAGACACCTGCAGACCCATGGGCTGAGGGGACACCTGAGGTTCTAAAAGGGTTAGGGGTTAAGTGAAGGCCTGGACAAGTGTGTCCCCCAGAGGGCAGGGCTAGAGTGCCAAGGTGGGGGTCCTGGAGGGGAGTCGGGGAGGAAGACAGGTGCCTGGCCACCTGAGCCCCTCGCGGATGGAGTCCTGGGAGCCTGGGAGCCTGGCCCAGGGAGGGGTGGCCTCCAGAGGGCAGGCCTGGCGAAAGGCCCGCTCACTCACCTGCCCAGAGTAGAGACCACACAGGGCCCGGGCTGGGAAGGGAGCAGGAGCCGGCTCCCCAGGGCCCTAGGTGGCCAGCACAGCTGAGCAGGGGCGGGGCTGGAGCTCACCTGGGCGGGGAGGGGCGGGGAGGGGCCCAGGGCTTTAAAGGAGCCTGCCAGGCCCCTGAGGATGCTGGAGGGCCGCGGCTCCTCCCCAGGGCAGGGGAGCCAGGTCCAGAGGGGTCCCGGACGCCCCCCACCCCCATGGCTAGAGGAGGAAACTGAGACTTCTCCGGGGGGGGGGTCAGTCGGGCCCGGCACCCAGCGCCACCAGTGGGGGGAGGGGAGGGGGAGGCCAGGGGCCGGGGCCTGCCGCCTGCCGGAACCTCGGAGGCGCGGGGCGCGGGCCCGGGGGGACGGAGGCCAGGCGGACACGTGGCGGAGGCTCGGAGGCGGTGCGCTTCCGGGTGCGGCGGAAGTGGACGGGGCCGCCGAGGGGCGGGGCCAGGGCGCCTGACTTCCGGCTCGTAGCTGACGCGGGGCCTGGCGCCGGCGGAGAGGAGCGCAACCGGAGGCTTCCGGCGCCGCTTGGACGTCCCGGCCCGGGTGAGCCGAGCGCCAGGGCCTCCTCGGGGGCCTCCCCTCCCGCCGAGGCGGGGCCTGCCTAGTGGGCTGTCACCCCAGCCCCTTGTACAGGTGAGGAAACCGAGGCAAACGGGGCGAAGCGCCCCCGCCGGGTCCGAGTCCAGGAAGAGGCGGCTCGGCAGGCCCCCCCAGCCTGGGCTCCGCGCACCCCCCAGGAGCCCCTGTCGGGTGCTCCCCGGGCTGCGCCTGGACCCCGCCCCGCGGGCCCCCCTGCAGTGGGCGCCCGAGGGCTGCGAGGCTGGCCGGTAGCGGAGGGCTTGGGGGGTCGTCTGGGCCCCCCTTGAGCATCCCCAAGAGTAGGGAGCCCATCGCCCCCACTCGCCCCTGCCATCTGTCGCAGATTGGCGGGTCCCGGCTCCCCCGGGCTCCTGCTGGTGCCGCCCTCCCCAGATCTCACAGACTTTTGTCCCCTGGCCATCAGCCAGTCCTCCCGGGCAGACAGAGCTAGGAAGACCTCGGGGGTGGCTCTGTGGCATCCCAGGCCTCCGGGCAGCCCTTTTCTGGCTTCCCCAACAGGTGAAGAAATGATGAACGTAGGGAACGGTGGAACAAGGACCCACAGGAAGCATTCGGTGGGGAGGGAGGCAATAAGAAATCAGCTCTGGGGGCATCTGGCCAGGAGTGACCTTGCCAGCTGGCAGACTGTCGGCACCACCAGCGGGACTGGCTCTCCACTATCAGGGAACTTGGGCCTTGAGTGGAGCCGTCAAAACGAGCCTCTTGGCTCTCCGTCGCTAAAGCCTCCACCTCCTGTTAGGACCCTTAGTCTGTGTCTGGAAGAGAGCAGATCCAGGTCTCTCTTCTTTTCACAGATGAGGAAACTAAGGCACACTCCAGGTCACATGACTAGCAAAAGGCAAAGGTCAGATTTGATGTCAAGGTTCTGTGCCCTCAGCTCGGTGTCCGCTGTACACCCTGCCCGAGATGCCTGGGGACATGGAGGCTGAGAGAGACCCCAGTCAGTCTGACCCTGGCCTCGAGGATCCTACTGTCTGTTGGACTGAGGGCACATTCTAAATACAGGAGGATGCATAACTAGGGGAACAGGAGGGGCTTCACAACAAAGGGGGCAGTTGAACAGGGGTGAGCTGGAGGCCAGATGTTGAGAGAGAGAAAGAGCACATACTTTCCAGGCCTGAGGGAGCCAGCTATGCCGAGGTCTGGGGGTGGAATGCTTCTGCAAGGAGCCATCCAGCCCATGCCCCAGTCTCCTGCCTAAACAGGTAACTCTACCCTTGCCTCGGTCCACTGTCCCAAAGGAGGATTGCCCAGAGAGGAGGCCAGGTATGAATGAAAGAGAAGGGAACAGAAATTGGAGTCAGAAGGAGCCAGAAGATAGGGAGGCCAGGTCATTCGAAAGCCCAGAGGGTCCTCAGCAGAGCTAGTGGCAGCGGCCAGTGATGGGGGGAAGGGCTAAGAGAATGAAGGGGGACTTGGCGGCTCAGCCCTCATGATTGACGGACTGGGGGAGGTGAGGGGCAATGAAGGCAAGAGCCAGTTGAGTTTGGCTAGGACTGAGGCAAAGACAAAGACCTTGGGGCTCAGGCTAGAAAGATTGAGTTGGGAGACGTTGTGCAGCCATTGATTATCTGTACAGAAGGAATGGCTGGCCAGTGAAGGAGTAGAGAGCAGAGGGGTTAGAGGACCCTGGTCAGACAGAGCCCCTTGGCAGTGGGCAGTAGACCCAGGGTGTTGGGGCTGAAGAGCTCAGAGGTGACCCTGAGAGAGGTGGGCCCAGAGCAAAGGCAGAGAATGAGACTAGAGGGCTGTTGCTGGGAACCCATCCAAGAGTCAAGCAAGCAGGCCCTAGGCCTTCAGGGCAGCCTGCCCACTCAAGGTCCAGTGTGTTTGTCCTCTGTGGTGTCTCCTTCCATACAACGACTGCTCCTTGAGGGCAGAGATTTTTTGCTTCTTTCAGTCCCCTGTCCCTGTGTTGACCACAGCATCTCATGCCCACAGGTGGCGCTTCATGCTTCCTAAATGTGAGGAGAGCCTGGCTCATCAGTCCTTCAGGTCCTAGAATTCATTGGGGAATCCTCCACAGGGAGCGCCTCTCAACACTATTGTAGGGGGGTCTTGAGGAGGGCCAGGCTGCCCAAAATGGTCTTGGCTCCTTGCCCTGTCCAGGCCCTCATCCTCTGCTTTCCACCCCCCCCAGGATGACTCGTCATGGCAAGAATTGCACTGCAGGCGCTGTATACACATATCACGAGAAGAAGAAAGATACTGGTAATGGCCAAGGCCATTGGGGACACAAGGGGTGTGGGCTCCTCCCGGGTGTAGGACCCACAGCCCCCAACCCTCCTCTCCCCTTCCAGCGGCCTCGGGCTATGGAACTCAGAATGTACGACTGAGTCGGGATGCAGTCAAGGACTTTGACTGCTGCTGCCTGTCACTGCAGCCCTGCCATGACCCCGTCGTCACGTGAGCAGGGGCAGGGGTGGGTCCTAACCCTGCCCACAAGGGCCTTACCTTCACCCAGGCACACACACCAGGGTCCAGGGGAAGCAGGGGTGAGAAACAGCTATGGAAGTCAGAAGCCCTTGGGAGGAGGTAGCCCTTGAATGGAGCCTGGTGAGGGAGGAGCTGGGAAGTGGGGACTGGATGCTTGGGTCCAAGGGGGATGGGGAGCAGAGAGGGGTTCCAGACTTCTCTCCTGGTCAAGCTCCTCAGTCCTCTTCTCTACTCCCCCATCACAGTTATCTCTCTGCCTTAGATGGCAGCTCATGGAGGCATTGCCTAGGTTGTGTCTGGTAGTCATCCCCTACCCTGGCTTAACAAATGGGGGCGCACACCCACCAAGCACTTGAGCTTGTGTCCTATCTTCCTGCATGACTGCTGGGTCCCCAGGGACTCTGCTCTTGGGATAGGGGTGACCCTGCTCACCCATGTGCTTTCCAGCCCTGATGGCTTTCTGTATGAACGGGAAGCGATCCTGGAGTACATCCTACACCAGAAGCGGGAGATTGCCAGGCAGATGAAGGTAATGAGTGAAAGAAGGGGAGTCTGTGGGGCCCCGAGGGGGAAAAACCAGAGAAAACCCGACTGATCTTCCTCCTCCATGCCCCCCCCCCCCAGGCCTATGAAAAGCAGCGAGGGGCCCAGAAGGAGGAACGGCGGGAGCTGAACCGGGCAGCCGCCCAGGACCAACTGCGTGGCTTTCTGGAGAAGGAGGCGGCTATTGTCAGCCGGCCCCTCAACCCTTTCACCCCACGAATGGGGGCCAGCCCAGGTGAGGAAAAGGCATGGGACCCCCCAGCTGCTCCCTGTCCCACCTAGCTGGACTTCTCTGAAACCACTAAAGGTAAGATTTTCTTCTCGCCCCAGGAGATAGTCAGGCAGGACCCAGCTTGGGCCCTGAGGCTGGTGACAAGGACAAAGAGAAAGCAAAGGAGTTACCCAGTTTCTGGATCCCATCTCTGACCCCTGAAGCCAAGGCCACCAAGCTGGAGAAGCCGGTGAGTGCAGCCTCTCACCATGTACCACTGAAGATGGGCCTAGAGAGCCTCCTCCGCCCATCCTCTGAGCCCCTTCTCCTGTCTCTCTGCATGCTGGAGCAGTCTCGCGTCGTGACCTGCCCCATGTCAGGAAAGCCTTTGCGCATGCTGGACCTCATATCTGTTCACTTCACGCCCGTGGATGGCTCTGTGGACCGTGTGGGGCTGATCACTAGGAGTGAACGTTACGTCTGTGCAGTCACACGGGACAGCCTCAGCAACTCCACTCCCTGTGCTGTCCTGCGACCTTCGTGAGTTGAGGGGCCATAAGGCTGGGGAGGGCAGAAGCCCGGGGTGAGCTTTGTCTCCCGAGCCTCCTCTCCTTCTTTTCCCAGGGGGGCTGTGGTCACCATGGAGTGTGTGGAACGTCTAATCCGCAAGGACATGGTGGACCCCATTAGCGGGGTGCCACTTACAGACAAGGACATCATCCTGCTGCAGAGAGTAAGACCACCCCTAATCGCTGTCGGTGTCCTCCCTGTCTCTCCAATGTCAGCCCCTCCCCATTGCCCATCACTGCCTTCACCCCATCCTTGTCCTTTTTCCTAGGGCGGTACTGGCTTTGCAGGTTCTGGAGTACAGCTGGAGGCCAAGAAGTCTCGCCCGGTCATGCAGGCCTGAAGGGGCCCAGGGAGGAGGGGGTTCATAATGGAGCAAGTGGATAATAAATGTGTTGACCTTTGATTCCCTGGTCCCATATGAGGTATTAGGCCCTCAGGCTTCCCATTCCCTGCCCAGGTCTGGGACCGCCTTCCCCCCCAGCAAAAAAATTAGGTCAGACTCCAAGAGCTGGAGGCCTCAGCTTTTATTGCCGCCCCTCCCTCCCACCCCTCCTCTGCAGTCAGAAGATGGGCCAGAGGCCTGGAAGGAGGGCTGAAGGACACTTCCTGCTTTTCTCCCTCTGATGTTGAGGGGGCCCCAGTGCTTGTGTTCATGCTGCAGGCCAGACCTACAGAGGCTCTGGGCTGTGACCATGAAAGGCTCAGGGAACCTGGGCCCCCTCGTGGGTCCAGACGATGCTCAGAGTCTCAGCTGTGACTCCCAGACCCAGGGCTCCAAAGATGGCCCAGGGTCTCTGCCAGGAATCCTGGGCTAGGAACAGGGTGGCCAGGTCCCCAGGGCCAGGAAGCAGCTTGTGGTTGGGGGGCCCTGGGCTGTCACCCTTCAGGGACTAGTGAATAAAGGTGGTTTTGCCAACATGACCCATAGAATGGGCATTTCTGCCATCTCAGTGGGGGAAGGGGAGGGAGGAAGAAAGACCAAGCATGGGGACCTGAAGATCACATTTTGGGAGAAGGGGCAGTTAGGGTCAACTGGATCTGGAGCCCAGGCCAAGGGACTCAAAGCTCGTCGTGATGCCGGGTCAAATCCTCTCCGTAGTTGGTGGCCTGACTGCCCACAAACATGTTCCAATTTCCCAGGATCTCTTGTTTGCTCAGGCGTCCATCCTGCAGGGAGGTTGACAATGTGTGGGGGCTCCACTGCTGAGGGGCCCCTGCAGCACCCCCTAACCGCCAGAGGCTCCCACCTTGTCAGTGTCGCTCTCCTGTAGCAGGTGATTAGCCTCCACCAGTGGCTGGTCCTGGGCTGGGGGCAGCACCCAGTGCCCCACCTCACGCCCATCCAGGTGCCCATCCCCATTCAGGTCCCGGAAGTCCCGGAACTGCTGCCGTTCTGTCTGCACCCAGGCGGGTTCCTCGCCCCCCTCTGTCTCTGGGGAGTACAGATCCGCTGGGCAAGTGGAAAGAAGGGAGAAGACATCAGCAGCCCACCCAGGACAGGCAGGGTATCCCTTCCCACCTACCCTCCCCAAGAGGGCAGCCCCCTCACCTATATACTCCTCCACCTGCACATAACCATCTCCGTTTTTGTCCAAATCCTCCACAGTCTCCTGGGGAAAGAGAAGGAGTCAGGCTTAGGGGTTGAGACAGGACCTGAGTAGCTCAAGATTGCCCAGGAGCTAAGCCCATGAACACCCCCCTATACAACCGGGGCTCCCTGGGCAGCAGCTGCAACCAAGGAGGACAGGGTGGACTGGGGGAGGAGGCAACGCCTGCATCCTCACAGCGATCACAGTGTCTCGCATGTAGGGAAACTCCTCCGGGTGCAAGAAGGCAGTGAACTCTTCCCTGGTGGCCTGCAAATCCCCATCCTGGTCAGCTGCCCGGAATCGCCTTTCATCTCTTGCCAGGAGCTTCTTGTAGGTCTCGGCATCCTCCACATCAGAGAACTCCTCTCCTGGGAGGACCAAAGAGGGAACTGAGGCAGGCTTGGGAATGCCCACAAGGCAGGGTCAGAATTGAGAGCCCATCTGACCAGACTGAATGGAAGCTGGGAGCAGGAGTGGAGATCAGGGCAAGAGGGAAGTGGGGGGACATCCAGTTGAGGGGAAGATGACAAGAAAGTGCTGGTCAGAATCCCTAGCCTTGGCGGGAGGGGATGCCCAAGGGAAGAAGAAGGAGGCTCTGGGGCAAGAGGATGATGATCTGGGTCAGCACCATGGCCAGAGATCCTGGAGCTGGAGAAAACCCCAGGTGAATCTGGTCACCTCTGCTCCTGCCAGGTGGGGTGGGTGACCCAGGGGCTAGAGGTCTGCCAGGAAAAGGGGCACATTCTGGCCAGCTGTGTGACAGACCAGTTCTTCCCCTAGCCCTGGCCAGCTGCCTATCTCAGGAGGAGGGTCCTGTGGGAATCACACCCGATCATCTCATCAAGAGACTGGGGGAGAGGACCCTCCCCAGGGGATCCCTCAGTGAGCCCCATTCTGGTAGCCTCAAAGGAAATCATAGATAACATGTTCCACGAACAATCCAGAAGGGAGACAACGAGGGATGCCCTGGCACTCCCAGGGCAAGAGCTGAAGGTGCCATGCAGCAGGGGAGCTTCTTGAAGACAAGGACCAAAGGGGAAGGTGAGGCCTGGAGCAGACAGCACAGAACTGGAGTGGGGTGGGGGGTATAGACACATGCCCTCAGGAGACCTGCGGGGCTCAATGGGACCCTCGACTGGTACAGGGTCAGAACACAGCAGAAGGATGATGGGCTCGGGGGGCTCCAAGCCTTACCAGGCTGGTAGTGACCATAGGTGACATTGCGCAGCTCCCCCCAGCCTACTCGGCCATCCCGGTCAGTATCATAGGTATCCCAGGCGGCTGTCACCGAGTCTCGGATGTGGCGCTGCTGAGTATGAGCAATCCAGGCGCGGAGTTCCTCTAATGACACCCAGCCATCCCCATCTCCATCTCGGTCCATCCGGTCTACAATCCGCCTACAGCAGAGGGCAATGGGGGAACAGTAAGGGGACACCACTGTTAGTCCCATAAGGGACAAGGAAGGGCTCAAGGACCTGGAAGAACAATCTCTCTAGTAGAATGGATGCTCCCTGAGGGCAGAGACTCTCCTTTTCTGATCCACAGGCACAGTGAAAAGGCCCCAGAAGGCTTGTGGATTGAATGGTAACCACCTCACCAAGCCCCACCCCCAGTAAGGGGCCATCCGGCACCCCCAGCATGTGTAGGTAGCCCTCTCTATTATATTCATTTAAGGCAACGGGGTTAAGTGACTTGCCCAAGGCCACACAGCTAGGCAATTAGTGCCTGAGGCCCGATTGGAACTCCGGTTCTCCTGACTCCAGGGCTGGTGCTCTATTCACTCTATTTTTAAACAGTCCACATTTGGAGCACATTTTCCAGATACTGAGCCACAATCTGCGCCCCATCACTCCCTTTCCTCCCACACCCTCCCTCCCTAATGGAGTCCTCTCCCCAGCTCCTGGTTCTGCTCTCTGAAGCCAAGCAGATGGAGGCTAATCCTTCTTTTCACATAACAAGCCTCCCAAATTCTTGAGAACAGTTCTCCTAGCCATCCTCCCCACTTCCCATTCCCAGCCTTCTCTAGGATAAACAGCACTTGGGGCTGCTACTGTCCCTTATATGGTCTGAGATGCTAACTTCCCCACCCCTAGCACATGCATGCCATCTGGGAGTTTGGGTTGGGAGGCCTGCCCACCCGCCTCATACCCCAGGCGGGCTTTGCTCTCTTCTGGGCTGAGCTGGTCAAACTCCCGGGCTGCCTCCCGGCCTAGGAAGGCCTCGTGGTCAAACTGGAAGTCTCCATGAGCATCATCGTGCTTGGCCTCACTCAGTGGAGCCTGCTGGTGCACCCGGCTTGAGAGAGGGACCCCAGCATCTGGGGGGGGCTTGCTCCATGCCCCATTGCCCAGGCCTAACCCCAACAGCAGCAGTGACCACAGCCACGTCATCCCTGGAGGGGAGAGGTCAAGAAAGTCTGAGCACAGAACCCCAGGAAAGACAGGGTGATGAGTGGCCAGGAGGAGGTGGAATGGTCCAGAGAGGGCAACTGAGCCAAAGTGTGGGCGGAGGGGCAGGGAATGGGAAGAGAATAAGCATGAGCCAGATGGGGACCACTGAGGAACTGAAGGAGCAGTGATGCACGGATGGAAAAGGCTCAGGAATGAGCAACTGAGAGTGACACAGTGAGGGTCAAAGGGTTGGGGGCAGGGGGAATAAAGGCACATGAAGAGGAAGAGTAGGGGAGTCACAGAGAGGCATGGGGCTAACATAGGAGCCCACAGGAAAAGCCCCGTGATGGAAGGGCAGAGAATCACAAATCAGAGAAAGGAGTTGTTGGTTGGAGATGGGTTAAAGATGGAGGGACAGAGGGAAGGGAACCGAGGGGAGAAAGGGCAGATTTAGGGTCTGAGAGGAGATGGAGCAGGGTTTAGGGACAGAAAGGATGGAGAACGAAATACTGGGAAGGGGGAATGGTGAGCAGAAGGGATACCTGGACATGGGGGAAACTGGGAGAGCTAGGGAAGCAACGATAGAGAAACGGGGAAGGAGAAAGGTGGGGATGGGGAGGGTAGAGGAAAAGGGGGGCTGGGTTGGGGTGCGACAGAGTGGGGCTGGAGGGCTGGGCGTCGGAAGGGGGAGGGCAGAGAGGGGTGGAGGATGGGCAAACAGGAAGGTGCTGGGATACAGAGTGGCTGGAATAGGGGAGCAGGGACAGAGATGAACTGGGGGGAGAACCGTAGAGCACAAAGAGGAGTTAGAGAACAGCGGGAGGCAGGCTAGCAAACAGGCCAGGAACCGCCAAAAGATGGGCGAGGGCACCTAGTGGGAGCTGGGGGTGGTTTTTGAGGGTTCTGTGGGTGGCGGGAGATGGGATGGGGGCCAAAGGCTGAAATAGGACCTGGAGAATGAATAGAGGGGGTCATGAGAATGGGAGGATGGAGTGGGGCACAGAGAAAGAATGGAGAGTCAAACAGAGGCACAAAGGGACAGCCAGCCTTGGTTCAAGAGGAGCTAGAAGTTAGCGGGTTGTGGCTAGGGCAAGGGGCACTGAAGGGTGAAGGGAGCGAACCCGGGCCTGCAGAACTGCAGGGATGACAAAGAAAGGAGCAAAAGGATGTATTGGGGGACCGAGAGACCGGGGGAGGGTGGCACAGTCGAGCTGGGGATTGGAGGCCAGAGAAGGGTTAGAAGTTGGGGAACAGAGGATGGGAGATGGTCTGGGGGTACAGAGAGGGACTGGAGGTTGTTTTGGGGGCCAGAGAGGATAGCGATGGTTTGGGGGCCAGAGTGGGGTGTTTTGGGGTACAGAGAGAGATTGGAGGATGGTCTTGGGGTACAGAGAGTGAAGGATAGTTTGGGGTACAGAGAGGATAGAGATGTTTGGGGTCAGAGAGTGGGGGATGTTTGGGGGTACAGGGAGGATGGGGGATAGTTTGAGGGTGTAGAGAGGCTGAAGGAAGGGTTGGGGGCCAGAGCGGAGATGGGTTGGGGGTACAGGAAGGGGCTGCCTGGAGGACTGGAGCGGGGCGCCGGGCCGCGCTCCAGCTGGTCCTCACCAGCGCGTCCCGTCGGTCCAGTCCCTCGGCGCTGGCTCACAGATAGCCCCGCTCCCCGTTGCCTCCTTTCATCCCCCCCGCCCGTATCGCTGGCTGCTCGAGATCCCGCCCCCCGACCAATCCCGACGCGCAGATCCCAGGCGGAGGCGGGCCCTTCCCCGTCTCGGGCGCTCATTGGGCGCACGGCGCCACGTCCGCAGGCCGGGCGCTGAGGGGCGGAGGCCCCCTCCGCGTCTCCGCGCTCCTTCGGCGGCCAGGGCTGCGAAACTTCGGGAAACTACAACTCCCAGCAGGCCCTTCGCCCGCGGCGCAGCTGGGGCTTGGGGCCCGGAAGTGGGCGGGGCAGAGGCGGGCCCCCGCCCAGGCGCCGCCGCAGCCAATGAGGAGTGGGCGCACCCCGGGAAGGACCGCCCCCAGCCAGTGCGCCCCGCCCCCCCAGCCCAAACAGAAGACAGCGGAGACCGGACCGGACAACATCTTGTTTCTTTTGGGGGGCATTTCTGTACAATCAGAGGGGGGGCCCGGGGGCCGCCGTCCGGGGCTCCCGCGGCAGCCAGGCACAGCCCCCGGCCAGGGGGAGGGGGACAGGCCCCCCCACGCCTTAGGGGCCGGGGTCCTGGGCAGAGTCGGGGACAGAGAGCAGGGAGCCCACGTCGTCTGCTCCCCGCTGCCGCCGGAACATCCAGGGAACTAAAGGGGGGAAAGAGAGGAAGGTGGGGGGCTCTGCGAGGGGGGGTTTCAGCCGCCCCCCCGGGCTCTCTTCCTCCCAACCCCCCCTTTATCCAGGCAACCCCCCTGTTGACCTGGATGACCCCCTTGTTTACCTGGGTGCCACCCCTGTTCACCTGGGTGCCACCCCCTCTTGGGCAGCTCTCCACTTACCTAGGCGGCCGTGCCTCCTCCTATAGATTATCACGAAAGCCACCAGGGCCGCCAGGGAGGCCAAGAAGAGCAGGATGCCTGCCACCAGGCTGGTCCTGATGGGCAGGGGTAGCCCGCCAATTGTCTCTGCCATGGAGGTGAGAGTGGGGAAAGGCTTGCATCAGCCGGCCACAAAAGTGCTTAAGAAATGGATCCTGAGGCCCTAGAAGACCCCTGCTCTTACCGAACTTCACAGTGATGGCGCTAGTCAGGGCAGAGTGTTGGACCTCGCAGCTATACAGACCCTCATCCCCAAAGGGGACCTCCAGAGTGCCCCGGAGATGGAAGGCGCCGTTCCCGTTGGGCCATGCCTCCACTTCTTTCACAGGCTTGAGCTGGGGCTTCCCCTCACGAAGGAAGGTCAACTCCAGTTCCGGTGGGAAGAAGGAGAAGGCCTGGCAAGTGAGAGTGGACCAGGCAGACTCGGGCCCGACTCGGGCTCCCACTCGTACCTCTGGGGGCTCTAGGGGAAAACGGGCCCAGATCTACAGCACCCCCAAGACCAGCCTCCAGGTCACCTGAGTGACAAGGGGCAAGTTCCCACTTCTCTACAGGACAGCTGGGTGCCTGGGTCTGGAGTCCAGAAGCCTCATCTTCCTGAGTTTAAATCTGAGACAGTTACTAGCTGTGTGACCCTGGGCAAATTACTTCACCCTGTTGGCCTCAGTTTCCTCACGAGTAAAAGGAGCTGGACATGGCAAGCCACTCAGGTATCGCTACTAGGAAAACGCCCAAATGCGGCCCTGACAAGTCAGACAGGCCTGAAATGACTGAATAAGGGACTTTTGCAGCTCTGTGATACAGCTCCCCAACTCTGGGCCACCCCCACCAGGGGAGCCTGGCCCTCCCTGGTCTGACTCTTCTTTGTCTCCACAAGGCCCCTTCTGGTCCTACTGGGCTGCCCTCTTTCTCCACCTCCTCTCTTCTCCAATCCAGCCTGGAGAGGAGGGAGGCCTTGGAGGCCGCTACCCACATACCTTTCCACTGGAAGTTGCCGTGGCCTTTCTGCAGGTGGCTCTGGAGCTTCTGGGGGCAGGTGGTGAGCAGGAACTCTGCATCCTTCTCAGCCCGCTGGCTCTCATTGGCCCAGCTGGTCTTCACATTCCAGGCCTCCGGTGTGTCTCCTAACCAGACTTTGTGCATGGGGTCAAAGGTCAAGAGGGTCTTCCCATCCAAGGCAAATCGAGCGGTAGGTTGCGACGAGTTGTCAGAGTTCAGTTGGCAGCCCACCAGGCCCTGAAAAGTTTGGGCCCCTGGGGGAAGCGTCAGAGGAGCATGTGAGGAAGGCAACTTCCCCCTCTCCAGGAGCCCAATCCAAGCCAACCCAGCTTTCCCCCAAGCTCACCCTTAGAGAGCCTCAGGGCTTCCTGCAACAACCGTTCCTGTGTCTTCAGGTACCAGGTCTCCCTTTCCCAAAACCAGGATTCCTGAGTCTCCCAGCGCCAGGCCCCCCAGGGCTCAGCTGTGCCCCCAGAGGTATACGTCAGGAAGAGCTGGGGACCCAGCCATCCCGTGGCCCAGAACTTGGGGGTCCCCGGAGGAGCGGCCGACACTGCAGTGAGCTGGTAGGACATGGAGGGTGCCCCTGCAGGCCAAAACCCAGACCACAGGGACCAAGGCAGGCAGCCAGACCAGAGGGAGAGAAAACAAACAGGAACAGCCAGAAGAAACGGAAGGGGTGGGGGGAAACACTGTGAGCATTTGACTTTCGATGACCACCCCCGCCTTGTCCCCCAAATCACCCTACCCAGGGATCCAGGCTCCCTCCCTTTTTCCGTCACCTGCATTCAGCTCTCTTAGCGCTGGGAGGAACAGCAACAACAAGAAGGGGAGACCCTGAGGGTTAGAAGAACTACCCATTCTGAGACCTGAAGAGAGAAACTGAGTCACAGACACCACAGGGATCCAACCAGTGCAACTCCTCAGAAAGGGACCTCTGCCACCATCTCAGGACTCTTCCAGTGATGGGACTTTCACTTCCAAAGGAATAACAATGAAGGAGGGGGCAGCCCACAGCTACCTACCCACTTCCCCAAATCTGAGCCCCGAGGGAAGGGGATGTTCTCTCTCACAGATTGCCCCAAGAGGATCCAGGAGCCCTGGCCACGCCCTCGGGAGAACCCAAATTTCTAGGCCCTGGCTCCCCCAGTTCCTGAGGGCCCCAGAGTTGGCACACCCCGAAGTCCCCCTCCGGCCCGCCCCGCCTGGCTCACTGGGCCTCTCGTGACTGACCTGGGGCAGTTCCTCTACTGCATCCTGCCTTCCCCCCCAGGCCCAGCCCACCCTGGCTGGAGTGTCAGTCTTCTCTGGCCCAGATCTGGCCCCTCCGCCTCCGGTCTGGGACTGTCCCCAGGCCCACTTCCCCTCCAGGAGTGGGAGGAGACAAGGCCGGGTGGGGGGGACCGCCCCACCCCCTCTAATGTCTAGAGAAGAGGGGCCGAAGTCCGGAGAGGACCAGCCTCCTGCCCGCCTCTGGATGGCTCTGGCTGGCTGACCCGGGAGTGTGAGGATCTGTAGACTCCTTCCTGCCCGGGTTGGGGGGAGGTTGGACTTCCCGCCCTCTCAGTGATCCCAGGGGGATCCGAACTCATGAAAACTTCGGGGTGGAGCCTAGAGAGCGGGCTATTCAGAGGTAAATACTGGGTCTCTAGGGGAGGGCCTGCAGCAGCCACAGCGGAAACACCTGCAGGGAGGAACCTCGGTAGATCCCAGGATCTCCCTCTCCCTCTGGGTTCCGGTTAGGGCTGGGTGGGGCCGGTGAGATTGGGGGAAGAAGAGACCTCCTCTGGACACAGGAAGGGCTCCAGGGTCCCTCCAGGGTAGGCCTAGTATACAGTAGGTGCTTAATAAACGTTTTCTGCAGCGACTGACTCATTAAGTCATTTCTCCATGACCTACCCTTTCCCCACCCCCCAGCACCCCATCTCCAGCCCGGTCCTACCCTCTACTGATTCCAATCCCAAGTCATCAATTGCCCTTTGGACATTATGAACTTGGTATCTGTCCTATAAGCCAGAGAAACCAAACACACTCTGAAGTGTATGCCAAATCAGAAGCAAATGTAACACGGAAATCATAAACCAAAGAAATCAAAATACAACAGAACATGGATGTGTTAATTTGTGGTTTTCCAAGTCAGTAAGCTGGGGTAGAGATCCTGAACTACAATTTACTGAACCCCTTTCTATTTGAGTTTAATGATGTCCAAGACAGAATTCGTTATCTCCCCCCCCACCCCCCAATCTTGCTGGCTTCCAAAATTTACTGTTTTTTAAGCTATCACTATCTTCATCTTCCCCATCACCCAGATTCAAAACCCTCAGCTTCTTACTCATTTACCCGCTGATCCCATCTTTTGCTAAATCTTCTCATTTTGACCTCCACATATCAGGCATCCATCCCCTTCTCACCCCTCACACAGTCGTTACCCAAAGTCAGCCTTCCTGACCCCAGGCTATGAACTAGCTATATTGGGCAGTGGATAGTGCTGAACTTGAAATTGGGAAGACCCGAGATCAAATCCATTCTCGGACACTTACTAGCTATGGGACCTGGGGTAACAGAGTTGTACCCTTGGTTTAAAAATTCCTGTTTCATGGGGTGGCTGGGTGGTACAGTGGATAGAGCACTGGCCCTGGAGTCAGGAGGACCTGGGTTCAAATCCAGCCTCAGACACTTAATGATTACCTAGCTGTGTGGCCTTGGGCAAGCCACTTAACCCCATTTGCCTTGCAAAAAATATTTTTTTTTCTGTTTCCCAAGTACAACATCAGAGAGCTTAGATTGTAGTTCATAAGAAGATCTGGGGGGTCTTAGTGGACTCTACACAGACTCAATAGAAATCAACAGTGAGACATGGCAACCAAGAAAGGAAACGTGATCTCGGGCTTCAGAAAGGCACATTATCCAAGTGAAGAAAGGGGACTTAATCTCTGCCTTGGTTTTCTCAACTATCAAATGAGGAAAATAACATCACTCACACCCCAGGGTTATCATGAAAATCAAATGAGAGAGTTGTAAGTTCTTAGCTCCAACTCATGCTTAATAACCAACATTTGATCCCTTCCTTTCCTAATTGGTCTCCTTGCCTCCTAGCCTTCTCCTGTCCCTCCCTCAGCCAAAAGAATTCTCCTAAAATACAAATCTAGCCTCCAGGGCTTCCCTCCTCCCTCCAGGGTTCAATAGGAATCCCCAGTTGTCATTTACATTCTTCACAACCTGGACCAAACCTACATTTCTAATCTCCTTTCTCTCTCCTTCCTGACCACTGCAGTTCAGCCAAATGGATCCTGCCTCTTCCATGACCTTTCCCCTCCCTCTTCCCAGGTGCCTAAAATGCCCCTCCTCTTCACCTTGGCTTCCTTGGAGACCCAAGCTTCACCTTCTACAGGAAACCTGGTCTGCACAATGGGAGATGTCCTTGGATGCTCCTGGTTGATCCAACTCTTAATCCTCAGTCTTGTCTCTAACTCTCCCCAACAAGGACTCATCCAACCTTTCTTAGAAAAGGAAGAAGAGCCTTTCCAATCAGAGGACACACGCCACCTTTACAGACAACCCGTCCCACTAGGGAACAGCTGCAAGCGTCAGGAATTTCTTTTTTTTTCTTTTTTTTTGCTTACATCAGTAAGGCTCAAATCTGCCTCCTTGCAACTTCTCCCCATTGCCTCATTGTTTTTCCCCATGGGACAAAGGAAGCAAGTCTGATACTTTGACCTCCTAAGAATCACAAAACAGCCCTTCCAAAAGTTGAATTCAGTAATCGTTCCAACATTTAAGGCAGTTTTACTTTTAAGTTTGTCCTCTCCAGGAATTGTTGGTGTTTGTCCTTCATTCTCAAAGAGGACCATGACATCAGGGAGGTGATGCCAGCACAAGCACATGAATTGGATTTGAGTGAGAGAGGGCTGGGCTAAGTCACCAGCCTCACTTTTTCCACTAGAGTCATCTGGGTCCAGTGGCCAGATAGGAATCAGGATAACTGGCCCTGGATATGAGGCAACCAGGGTTAAGTGACTTGCCCAAGGTCACATAGTAAGTGTTAAGCCTCTGAGGTTGGATTTGAAGCCAGGTGCTCCTGATATGACTCCAGGGCTGGTGCTCTATCCATTGCATTACTTAGTAGAAGCTAGGATCCAGATGGCTCTGGAGCACAAAGTGAGGCTGGTGACTTAGCCCAGCCCCCACTTCACTCAAATCCAATTCATGCGCTTGTCACGGCATTACCTTCCCAATGTCATGGTCTTTTCAAAAATGAAGGACAAACAATATCATCAACATCTTCTCTAGGGATAACAGGTGCTTCAACTATTCCTTATATTGGTTGGACCCTGGGTTGGGACAAAAGAATGGTAGAGTGGAAAGGCAATTCACTGTCCTTCTTAAACCATAGTTCCCAGAATGGAGTACAAACCCTTTTCATGACGTCTAATGAGGAGAGGGTACAGTGGGACTGTCACCTCTCTTCATCTGGATAATGTACCTTTCTGATGACCAAGATCACTTTACCTTTCTTTGCTGCCATGTTTCATTGTTGAATTATACTGAACCTGTAATCCACTAAGACTCCCCAGATTGTCATTCTTTTTTTTTTAATCTTTATTAAAGGCAATGGGGTTTGAGTGACTTGCCCAAGGTCACACAGCTAGGCAATTATTGTCTGAGGCCAGATTTGAACTCAGCTCCTCCTGACTCCAGGGCCGGTGCTCTATCCACTGTGCCACCTAGCTGCCCCTCTTCTTTCTTTTTTAAAAAATATTTATATTTATTTGTTTTTCCAACCACATGCAACAATACTTTTCACCAATCTTTCTTTTTTGCTAGGTTTTGAGTATTACATTTTTCTCCCTTCCTCCCATTCCCCTGGCAGAAAACAATCTAATATAGGCTGTACATGTATAATTATGCTAAACATAGATTCATATTAATCTTGCTGTGAAAGAAGGATCAAATCCAAATGGAAGGAAAAAATTAAATAATTCATAAAACAACTTTTAAAAATTGAAAATAAGGAGCAGTTAGGGAGTGCAGTGCATAGAGCACCAGCCCTGGAGTCAGGGTTCAAAATCTGACCCCAGACAAAATACTTTTTTAACTGTGTGACCTTGGGTAAGTCACTTAACCCCATTGCTTTACAACCCACCCCCCCAAAAAAAATTGAAGATAGCAACCTTTGGTTTACATTCAAACTCCACATTTCCTTCTCTGGATGGTATTTTCTATCATAAGTCTTTTAGAATTGTCTTTGAATATTAGACTACTGAAATGAACAAGTCCATCATAGTGGATGATCACCCAATGTTGTTAATGTGTACAATGTTCTTCTGCTTCTGCTCACCTCACTCAGCATCATCAGTTCATGTAAGTCCTTCCAGACTTTTTCTGAAGTCCTGATCC
This sequence comes from Macrotis lagotis, assembly GCF_037893015.1. NCBI lineage: Eukaryota > Metazoa > Chordata > Mammalia > Peramelemorphia > Peramelidae > Macrotis > Macrotis lagotis. The sequence continues at coordinate 915,674,083 of NC_133658.1, forward strand.
TCAGAATTTCTTATAGAACAACAGTGTTCCATCACATTCATATACCACAATTTGTTCATCCCCAATGGATGGGTATCTCTTCAATTTCCAGTTCTTTGCCCCCAAATACATGTGGGTCTTTAGTGGTATTGCTCAAAGGGTATGCACACTTTTATATCACTTTGGGCATAATTCCAAATTGCTCTCCAGAAAGGCTGGAGCAGGGGCAGCTAGGTGCTGCAGTGGATAGAGCACCGGCCCTAGAGTCAGGAGGACCTGAGTTCAAATTCAGCCTCAGATACTTGATTACCTAGCTGTGTGACTTTGAGCAAGTCACTTAAGTCCACTACCTTTCAAAAACAACAACGGAAATGTTGGATCAGTTCACAACTCCACCCACAATGCCTTCGTGTTAGGGATCCTTGAGGACCACAGTTGTGAAATGACAAAGGTAATGGTTTAAAGACCCTCTTGGCCTCTTGTTGTTTTGCAGACACACTGACTCGGTTTCTCAGGAGACCCGCATGACCCAAACCCCTTTGCTTTTCCATAAGATCAGCATGACCCGGCTCCTTTGTATCTCCTGACATTGATCAAGAATTGCATTATAGCGGGGCGGCTAGGTGGCGTAGTGGATAGAGCACCGGCCTTGGAGTCAGGAGTACCTGAGTTCAAATCTGGTCTCAGACACTTAATAATTACCCAGCTGTGTGGCCTTGGGCAAGCCACTTAACCCCATTTGCCTTGTAAAAACCTAAAAAAAATAAAAAATAAAAGAATTGCATTATGGCAAGAGCAACAAAGTATGCATAATTATGTGTAACTGTTTAAGCAATATGCAATGATTTAATAAATGTGTAATCTTTAATATAATTGGTGCTTAAGCTGGGAGCAAAAGTCCACGAGTATGCAAGTAGACTGGGATATAAGCTGCTGTGTGACCCTGATAATGTCGGAGTGCTCTACCATCTCTGCCTCCCACCTCATTCACTGCAAGCTGAGAACAGTCCTCTGCTGGTCAGAGAACCCAAGTAACTGATGCACCTAACACCTTAGTGTCCTGGTTTTCCCATATCCCCAGCAATGAGGATGCTCCTTTTTGGTCATATTGGCCAATCGGATCTTCTTTCTTATGAACTCTTGCCCACCTTTCTGATGCTGTCCTGGAGAAATAGAATTTTTTAAACTTTTAGACTTTATGTTGACAACCAAGACTAGAAAAAAAGCAGAAAGCTGGGCAACAATTTTCATAGCTAGTGTTGCTTATAAAGGACAAATCTAAACTATATGGAGAACTGAGTCAATTTATAAGAATACAAGTCATTCCCCAATTGATAAATGGTCAAAGAAAATGAAGAGCGGTTTTCAGTTGAAGAACTTAAAGATATATATATAGTTATATGAAAAAATGTTCTAAATCATTACTGTCTAGAGAAATGCAAATTAAAATATCTCTGAGGTACCATCTCACACCTTTCAGATTAGCTAAAAAGACAAAAAAGGGAAAATGATCAGTGTTGGAGGGGATGTAGAAAAACTGGGACACTAATGAACTCTTGGTGAGGTTGTGAACTGAGCCAACCATTCTGGAGAATAATTTGGAACTATGCTCAAAGGGTTCGAAAACTATGAGTTACCTTTTGAATAATTCTATACTCCAAAGGGATCATTTAAAAAGGAGAAACACTCACATATACAAAACTATACATAGCAGCTCTTTTTTTGTGGTGGTAAAGAATTGGAAATTGAGGGGATGTCCATCAATTGGGGAATGGCTAAACAAATTGTGCAATATAAATGTGATGAATTGTTCTGTAAGAAATCATGAGAAGGGGGGCAGCTAGTTGGCACAGTGGATCGAGCACTGGCCCTGGAGTCAGGAGTACCTGAGTTCAAATCCAGCCTCAGACACTTAATAATGACCTAGCTGTGTGGCCTTGGGCAAGTCATTTAACCCCAGTGCCTTGCAAAAAATAAAAAAAAAAATACCTAAAAAGGAAAGAAAGATTTACATGAAATGAAGCTAAGTAAAGTCAGTGAACAAAGAGAACATTGTAACCATAACAGCAACATTGTGAGATCATCAACTATATTCAATTTAGCAGTTCACTGATCAAGCAGAATTCTAAAAGACTTGTGATGGAAAAAAGATCCACATCCAGAGAAAAAACAGTGGAGTCAGAATGAAGACCAAAGCTTACTATTTTCAATTTTTAAAACTGGTTTCTTTTTTTTCTCATTCATGGTTTTTCCCTCTTTGGTTCTGATTCTTCTTTCATATGACTAACTCTTAGGGAAATATGTTAAACATCATTTTAAATATATAACCTATGTCAGATTACTTGCTGTCTTGGGGAGAGGGAAGAGAGGGAAATAGAAAAATGTGGAACTCAAAATCTTACCCCAAAAAAGTGAGTGATGAAAACTATCTTTGCATGTAATTGAAAATAAAACAAAATAACCTTAAAAAAAAGATAGACAGGCTAGGTGGTACAGTGGATAAAGCACCTGCCCTGGAGTCAGGAGTACCTGAGTTCAAATCCAGTCTCAGACAAATAATTCCTAGCTGTGTGGCCTTGGGCTTGGGCAAGCCACTTAACCCCATTGCCTTGCAAAAAAAAAAAACCTAAAAAAAAAGACTTAAGGTTTCTCTGTCATCACATTCAACTGAGGTCAATGTATAACAAGAAACTAATATAAAGACTAACAGACTGCCTTCTGTGGGGGTGGGGGTGGGGAGGAAAGCAAGAATGGGGGAAAAATTGTAAAACTTAAAATCTTTCTTCAGGTTTTTTTTTTGCAAGGGAATGGGGTTAAGTGACTTGCCCAAGGCCACACAGCTAGGTGATTATTAAGTGTCTGAGGTCGGATTTGAACCCAGGTCCTCCTGACTCCAGGGCTGGTGCTCTATAGACTGCGCCACCTAGCTGCCCCCAATAAAATCTTTCTTAAAATAAAAGACTTTCTGTTGACTTTGTTAATCCAATAAATCGATAGTCCTACTTTAGTGGGTGCTCCCTTGGAAGTGAAGGGAGTGAAATCCACTCCTGTCTTCTCGTTTTCTGTATCTTATGCCCATGTCCTTCAATACCTTCACCAAGGTTCCACGCTCAGCAGATCTTCCTCTATTTTGCTTTAAAATGCTTAAGCATGAATGAAAAATTTGGTTCTCATCCTTTTTAGTCACATATCACTATGTGACTCTATATTGTCCTTAGAAACTCATATTATTATGTTCTTTTTCTGTATAATTTCTCCTTAGAGATTTGTATCCCCACACTAACACCCACCGTGTACTACAGTGACTGAATTGTACTACAGTGACAGATTGTAGGCTATTCATTTACATAGGAAAAACCAAGTGGATTAAAGAGCGCCTACTGTCCAAAGTAGGTTATGTTGCTGATAGGCGGCAGACAGCAGTCATCTAAAAGACAGAACTTTACTTATGAGGCTGCTAGGTAGTGCAGTGGATGGATCACCAATCCTGGAGCCACAGATCTGGTCTCAGACACTTGCTACTTACTAGCTGTATGACCTTGGGCAAGTCACTTAATCCTGACTGCCTTGAATCCAGGACCATCTCCAGTTGTCCTGATCTGTGTCTGCCCACTGGACCCATTTGTCTCTAGAAGAGAAAACGACTCAGCACAGAGCCCCCTCACTCACTATTGTCATCATCTCGTAATTTATGATAGACACTTCATAACAGTAAACCGGACCCAGAAGTGAACAGAAGGGAGGAAAACATTTGAATTTCCTTTGGGAAATTTTATAGTGTTTCCAAAGACAATATAGGGTTACTGTAGCATCGAGCCTTTTATTTTTTCAATTTTCAAATTTTTATTGATGATATTTGCCTCTGTAGTCCCCCACCATGCTCTATTGGGGAGCTCTTCCCAGAACCTCCATCTTGAGCAAGGGCTCAGACCAACAACCACATTAGATTCTTTGGACTTCACTATCATCCCCTTCCCTCCAGCATTTCTCCTTCCACCCTGTTTAATTTCCTTATCCCATTAGAATATAAGCTTCTTGAGGCCAGAAATTCTGTTTCTTTTGTCGGTATTTGCAACCTCAGCACTTAACACTGTGTCTGATACACAAAGTGTATCTGGGTTCTCCAGTCACTGCATGAAAAATAATAGGCATTAATAAATGCTTCTTCACTTTATTTGCACCACAGTCATTTCTTGATCTCTCTTCCCTCAGTAAATATCTTTTGACATTCCCTTGTAATAAAGGAAAACTGTTCCACAGAACTGACACAAAGAGAATGAATCTGCTTATATATTCAACTTTCTGCACCCCTAGACCCCATCCAACCTAGAGAGTGGAAGACATCCAATTTTGTCTGCAAATCAATAATTGATACTCCTTTTAGTTAGGAGTTCTGATTTGTTCAGGGACAATTTGGGGCTGTCTGAAATAGAGAATGCCATTTGTATCCAGAGAAAGAACCAGAGCTTGAATAAAGTCCAAGGCCTATTTCTTTAATTTAGAAAATACCTGATATCTTATTGTCTGATCTTGCTATCTCTTATTCTTTATGTTTCTCCCGTAAGGACATGATTTCTCTCTCGTCACACTCAATTTGGATCAATGTACAACATGGAAACAATGTAAAGACTGATAGAGTGCTTCCCGTGGGGGGAGGGAAGTAAGATTGGGGGGAAAATTATAAAACTCAAAATAAATAAAATCTTTAATAATAAAAAAAGAGTTCTGATTTGTTGCTGCCACCACTGCTGCTGTTATTGTTCAGTTATGTCCAATTCTTCATTGCCCCATCTGGGATTTTTCTTGGCAGAGAGACTGGAATGATTTATTATTTGTTTCTCCAGCTCATTTTACAGATAAGGAAACTGAAGTCAACAGCATTAAGGGTGACACAGCTAGTACTTGTCTGAGGCCAGATTTGAGTTAAGAAAGATGAGTCTTCCAGACTCCAGACTAGGCAGTCTATCCACTGTATCCCTTATCTGCCCCATATGGCTTTCATTTGTACTAATAAAATTGTGAAGGTAGAGTGTGAGCCAGGTATAGACTTGGTGTTGTTGCAGAAACAATAGCAGCCCATACTTGCATCCTTTCTGCAACTTACTGAAGGGCAGGCTGCCACTTAATTAATTATCCAGCAAGGCGGTATGGTATCATCTGCCCGCCAGGTGGAGCTCCTCTCAAGTCATCAACCTGAGGGTTCATTCAACCATCCTATGGGATTGTTCATATGTATGGGCTTTCCCATTAATATCATTGCAAAGGGATCTTGCTTTCTAACTGTTAAGTTGCTTACTTTACTGTCCACTGCCTTGGCCTTCTGGGATGACCTGGGGTTCAAAATGTAATGGAAAGGAAAGGAAATGGGATGTCACTCTGAAATATGGATATATCCACATATCAACATAATTTTCAGTACCTCTGCTCTCAATGCATATTTAGGAGCTCTTGTGTCCTCACTCAATATGTTGTAGATTATTCTCTAGTCAAATGATGAGGGTTCAAATTCTGACTGCCATTTATTAGCCCAATGACAGTCTACAAGGATTTATAAAGTACAAGACTTAGTGCTAAGCAAAAACCACAACAACAAATAGTCCCTAGGCTCAAAGGGGAAGACAACACACAAAGGGAACTGAAAAGGAGGGTGGAGGGCAAAGGTAGTGAAGTCTGATCATTCTGAAGATCAGCTGGGAGGCCAATGATGGTCAGCCTCAGTTTGACCTTAGAGGTTCCTTGTAGCATCATCAGGAATCTTTGTTTCCATGAACCTCGGTGATAACATTCAGAAAATTGGCTTTTCAGCAGCTATCAGACTGATTCAAATAAAAGGATCACCTGAGAAGGAACTATTATATATTATGAATTACAATGGAAGGGCTTCATCAGTTTCTACATATCCCCCTCTCAAAAAAATTCCTAGAGCTAGATTGATCAAATAATAAGGGAAAGGATTTTGTGTCGGGACCCCACCCGGATTGGTTCTGAAAACATGGAAGAAAAGAAGGGTTAGGAATGGGGTTCCCAGTCCAATGCAATCAGATTTCTTGGGAGAGAGCTAGTTTGTCTCCTGATCTCATCCCTTCCCACATCCTGATGCCATACCACTCTAGTCCTAGAGATCTACCCCTCCTCCCACTTCACTGTGGGCCTGGCTTGGGAGGCCATCCCAGCTGCCCAGCCCCAAGTGGATGGAAAATATGGTCAAAGCCAGAAGCAGACTGAAGAGAAAAACAAAGATATGGGGAAAGGGACCCTCATCTATTCCCCTCCCACTTTCTTTTTTTCCCTGCAGCTCCATTATTTTACATCTTGTTTCCCAGGTTCTGTTTTCTCCACTCTGCATTAGTTCCAATAGGTCTTCTCATACTTCTCTGAATTCTTCACAGTCATCAATAATCTCAAAGAAAGAGCGAGCCAACCTACAATTTAGCACCACTGGAGGCTGGATGATCCTGTGCATGTCATAGTACCTCTCTAGGTCCCAGACAGCTAAGACCAGCTGTGGCATACTCACTATAATCAGCATTAGGAGAGTTTAGAAAAGTACAGATCAGACCAAAGGAAAAATAAAAAATCTCCAGAGATCATGATATTTCCCCTCTTCTAACCTCATACATCCTCCCAATATCTTAAATTCTGTGGATGGTCAAGTTCCATTTTCTTTTTTTTTCCTCAAAGAGTATTTCAATAACCTTTCTTTTTCTTTTTCTTTTCTTTTTTTAGGTTTTTGCAAGGCAAATGGGGTTAAGTGGCTTGCCCAAGGCCACACAGCTAGTAATTATTAAGTGTCTGAGGCCGGATTTGAACCCAGGTACTCCTGACTCCAGGGCCAGTGCTTTATACACTACAGCACCTAGCCGCCCCTCAATAACCTTTTAATTTTTTTTCCTTAAAAAAATATTATCAATATCCTATATTTTCATATCATCATTAGTTTGAAATCTCACTGATTTCTCCCTCAGTCCTAACCAAGGACCTACCCCTTGTAACAAACAAAAAAAGGAAAACAAAAAAGGCAGCTGAACAAAAGCAACCAACCTACAAGGGTGACACCCACCCACACCCTGCGTCCACACCCACAGTCCCCCACTTCTGCATGCTCTTCCTTCTTTGGAACTAAGATTGGGTGTTATTTTTATACACCATTCATCTTCTGGTTTTTTTTTGTGTTTTTTGTTTTTTTTTTTGGTTCTTTCCACCTAAGTTTGTCACAGGCAATGTGGATTCTAGGCAATGTAGATTCTCTTTTTCTGGCTCTGCTTCTTACCCTTTTTATCAGGGATTCCAGGTTCTAGGAATTCTTGGTCATCTTTGTAGAACTGATGCATTCTGGCTTCTCCCAGTGGTCCCCCATCTCCTTGGTTTTCATTTCTTTGCTATCACAAACACTGCTGATAATATCTGGACCTCTCTGCCCCTAACTTCTTTGGGGGATATGCCTAGAATAGGATCTCTGGGACCAAGTATCTGGGAAATTTAGTCATTTTTAGCATATTTTGAGGCAATTAGGAAACAAATAGCAGGTATCAGGAAGAGCTGAGTTCAAATCCAGCCCATGGCAGTTACTAGCTGTGTGATCATTTCACCTGTCTGCCTGAGTTTCCTCTTCTGTAAAATGGGGATAATAAGAACCCAGTTCTTGGTGAGATCAAATAAGATAATAATTGGAAAGTGTCTGACACCTCTTCAACCTTAGGTAATGCTAGCTGCTTCATCAATATTTTTTGCTCTCCCTTTCTCATTTCCTCCTTCTCCCTTCCCAGGCTCCTTCAGGTTTCAGCTAGTTTCCCCTTCGGTAAAAAGTCTTTCCCAGTCCTTAATCTTAGAGACTTTCCACTGAGACTGCCAATAGTGTTGCCAGATTTTATTTCTACAGGGTTGCTTTCCCATTAGACTGAAAGCTCCTCGAGGAGTCGAGGGACTCTTCTCTGTAAGACTAGCAGTTGATGATGATGATGATGTTTGTCCTTTATTTTCTTTTTAAATTTTCTTTATTTAATGCAAGGCAGTTAAGTAATTTTCCCAGGGTCACACAGCTAGGTAATTTTTACATGTCTGAGACTGGATTTGAACTCAGGTCCTCCTGATTTCCAGGGCTGTGTTCTAGTCACTGTGCCACCTAGCTGCCCATCCTTCATTCTCAAAGAAAAAGACCATAACATCAGGGAGGTGATGCTATGACAAGCACATAAATTGAATTTGAGTGAGGAGTTGTGCTAAGTCCCCAGCCTCACTTTCTCCTCCAGAGTCATCTGGGTCCAGTGGCCACAGAGGAATCAGGAGATTTCCCAGAAATGGACTGATTATCATGGTCTTTTCAGTGTTCTCTAGAGCCTTATTTTTCTTTTCCCCTTGCAATCCTGTCAGAGGAGGATAACCTTATATTGAGATTGAGCTGAGAGGGAGCTGAGGCCATCTCAAACAGCCCCTTGGCTTAAGATGACTTTGCCCAAACTTCCCCAGGCGGTAGAAGAGATCATGTTCGCATCCAGCTCTTTCACACTTTCGTGGGTTAAAGGTCAGAGGGGAGCCACTTTGGAGAGGTCAGTGCTGGGGGAAGGTGGTAAGACAAGCTGGGACAGCCAGGCGCCCAGCCTCAGGATCCAGAGTGTCTTCAACTTTCTCCTGACCACTTTTAGCATGCCATCCTTGGCCCCTCTTCCAACTGGTATTGAGATCCCAACATTTCTGCCCAGGGCAAGCAGGAAGGGCAGTGAGATTCTCACCACTGGCCAGTGGCTGGACCACATGGAGAGGCCATCTGTGTGCAATCCAGCCCAAATGCTCATTTAGACCTCAGAGGAGCATCCTGAGGGTCACTGCAGGGGCGCCAACCCCCACACTTCTCCAGAACCCTAACCAGAGCCATGCCTCCCTGCTGACCCTGTTGGTGAGCTATCCGATAAGCAGTGATAACAGCTACCATTTATGGAACATTAACCTTCACATTTCACTCTCAAAATGAACTTGGGAGGTAGGTGTTATGCCCATTTTACAGATAAGGAAGCTGAAGGTAACACCTTGAGTGACTTGGCTGGCCACAAGGCTAGGTGCCTGAGGCTGAATTTGAACTGTGGTCTCTGGACCCCCTGATGAGGGGAGGGAGCCCAGGAGAAGGATGATGTAGGAAGTAGGATGAAGTAGGAAGCAGCATTTCCCAAACTGGACATTTCATCCCTGTACAGATCCTTTCTGCAGGCCAGTGAAGACCCCCAGGGGTCCATGGTGGAAGGCCAGAGGGAAGACCTTTGGGGATGGGCATCTCAATCTCAGCACTAAATGGGGCTAGAGGAAAGGGCCAGCCCAAGGAGGGCACAGGGGCAGAAGACCTCAGAGGCTGGCTCTTGCCAGAAGGGTGGGGATCCTAGGCCGTTTGGGGGAGGTGGGGTAGGAGGGTGGGGTGTGGGGCCAGGAACACTTCCTGTTGCTCCCTGGGCTTTGATGTGGCCCTTCTGCTTCCTTTCACCGGAACCTGCCACACCCCCACCCTGGGCGGGGGGTGGCAGAGGATTGGTAGGGGGCTGGTTTAAAGGCCAGCAGTAGCAGGGAGCCCAGCCCGACTGTACCAGGCCCGGAGCCCCTTCTCCCAACCCTTGTACCTGAGTCCATCTGAGACCCGGTACGGGCTGTGGGGGATGGGGAATCGGGGGCAAGCCACTTATCCAGGTGCTGCAACGAAGCTGCCAGCTGCTGTGAAAAGGTGGGCACCACCTCCCAGCGTCTTCCCTCCTAGACTCCTACCTAGCTCTCCTGAGAGGTAGTGAGGGATCAAGGAGAGGAAACTCTCCTTTAGCATCACTTCTCATCTACACGATGATGAGAATCGGGTTCTTTGCAGATGCCCAGCCCCCAGCCCTTAGGGCTGGTTCTCAGGGAAAGGGGAAACAACCTGGGGGAGGATGACACATTGCGATCTACAGGGTGCACCCCCAGCACTGCAGAGTCAGCTTCATTTGGGGTTCCTCTAGACCTCCTGAGGCACCTCCAAGATGACAAGGGGATGGGGCCCTAATGAGGTGGGAGTGTGGGCATGGGGGGGGGGGGGAGTAAGGGGGTCACAAAGCCCAGCACACAAGAGTATGGGGGAAGGATGCCTTTATTAGCAGAGCAGTTGGCCAAGCCACAGTGGACACTCCAGCACCAGCCCCTGCCCCCGGTGACCAGGGACTCAGAACTTCTGGAACTGCTTCTTGGTCCCAGCTGCCTTGGTGACCTTCAGCACGTTGAACCTCACTGTCTTGCTGAGGGGCCTGCACTCACCCACTGTCACGATGTCTCCAATCTGGACGTCTCTGGGGGACACAAGATCGTGGATGGTCAGCTGCTCCCCTCCCTCACAACAAAAGGGAAACAAGCTGATGGAGAGAAATGGGGCTCCCAAAGACCAGACAGGCACCTTTTGAGACTCAGGGTTGGAAGAGACCTGAGATTTTAGTCTGGACTCCTATCCTAGAAGACATGCAGGTAAATGTAGATCCAAGAAAGGACCTTGTGTCAGAGCTGGATCAGAACCTGGGTCACCAGGCTGGCAGCCCAGGTGTGTCCTTCAAGACATCCCCAGTTCCTCCCATGGATAAGTTTGAGGTGCCCCTTCCAACTGTGAGGTTCGGGGGGTCTTGGGACCTATAGCCTGCCCACCCCAGGGGCTGCCAAAAAGAGGAAAGACAACTTCAGACTGGCTTTTTCCTCCTAATTTAGGAAACAAAAGTGGGGTGAAGGGCAAGCTGATCCTGGAAACTCTTGGGTAGGAGGGCTCCCAAGACACTCTTAAGAGGGGTGCGACCCCCAGGATCTCACCGGAAACAGGGAGACAGGTGCACAGACATGTTCTTGTGGCGCTTCTCGAACCGGTTGTATTTTCGGATGTAATGCAGGTAGTCTCTGCGGATGACGATGGTCCTCTGCATCTTCATCTTGGTCACCACACCTGGGGGGGAGGGGCAGCAGGGTCAACAGTGAGGCATGGGTCCTGGGGGGTCCCCAGGCCACCTTCCCCTCCACCCTGACCACCTACTCACCTGACAAGATTCTGCCTCGGATGGAGACATTGCCAGTGAAGGGGCACTTCTTGTCGATGTAGGTACCCTCGATGGCCTGGAGAAGAGAGCCAGGGTCAGGAGCAGGGTGGAGGACACGGGGTGGGGCAGGTGGCAGGGCAGAGGGGGCTCACCTCCTTGGGGGTCTTGAAGCCCAACCCGATATTCTTGTAGTATCTGGGCAGCTTCTCTTTGGCTGTGTCCCCAAGCAGCACCCGCTTCTTGTTTTGGAAGATGGTCGGCTGCTTCTGGTAGGCACGCTCTGTCTGCAGGGGAGAGGCACACCTGGCGGCTCAGCTGGGCGACTGGCTCCAGATGGCAGAGACACAGAGATAGGAGACCCCCCCAGACTGAGAGATGGCAGAGACACAGAGATAAGAGACCCCCAGACTGAGAGATGGCAGAGACACAGAGATAGGAGACCCCCCAGACTGAGAGATGGCAGAGACACAGAGATAAGAGACCCCCAGACTGAGAGATGGCAGAGACACAGAGATAGAAGACCCCCCAGACTGAGAGATGGCAGAGACACAGAGATAAGAGACCCCCAGACTGAGAGATGGCAGAGACACAGAGATAGAAGACCCCCCAGACTGAGAGATGGCAGAGACACAGAGATAAGAGACCACTAGGCTCAGAGATGGCAGAGACACAGAGATAGCAGACCCCCCCCAGACTGAGAGATGGCAGGGATAAGAGACCCCCCCAGACTCAGGGATGGCAAAGACACAGAGATAAGAGACCCCTAGGCTCAGAGATGACAGAGATAGGAGACCCCCCCCAGACTCAGGGATGGCAGAGTCTGAGATAAGAGACCCCCAGGCCGGGCGACGAGGGACCCCCCGCCCCGCGGTGCAGGGAGACCCTCGGACCCCCGGGGGGCCCAGGGAGAAAGCTGTCAGAGAGCCCGCCGCCACGTGGCTGGGGGAGCCGGGGGGCTTGTGTCCCCCCACGCCGGCCCCGCGGCCGCGCATGCGCGCACCTGGATGTCCGCCATGGCGCCGCCGCGCTCGCCGCTCGCTCCTCTTCTCTCGGACGGACGGAGGGAAAGAGGCCGGAAAGCCGCCGCTGGGGTCTCCTTAAACACGAGGCACGGGCCGCGCAGGAAGTGACGCAGCGCGCCCGGCGGGCAGGCGGGGACCGAGGGCGGAGCCGAGAGGGAGTGGGCAGGACTTCCGGGAAGCGGAGAATATAACTGGTGGTGTCCGGGGGGACGTGGGCGGGATTTCCGGCGTCACGCTGCGGAGCGCCGTGCGTACCCCCCCTCCGGGCGCCCGTCCGGGGTGCCCAGGCCTTGCTGCCCCCCTTGTTGCAGACTCTGATGGGTGGCGGGCGCCACGTCTCTTTTTGTTCCCTGCTGCCAGGGACGCCTCTGGACCGCCGGCCCAGACACGTGACCACCGTGGCCTCTGACCCCGACCCCCCCACACACCTTGGAGGCTTCTATTGCGGTTTTACAGAAAAGGAAACCGAGGCAAACGGGGGAAAAGCGACTTGCCCGGGGCCACCCATCTAAGGAGTATCCGAGGCTGGATTTGAACCCAGGCCTTGGGCTCTGGGCTGCCCAGGGGCCTATGTGAGTGATACATAAACATGGTATCAATACAATATATTTTCAAAAACAAAATACCGGGGCGGTTAGGTGGTGCAGTGGATGGAGCACCGGCCCTGGAGTCAGGAGGACCTGAGTTCAAATCCGGCCTCAGACACTTAATGACCTAGCTGTGTGGCCTTGGGCAAGCCACTTAACTCCATTTGCCTTGCAAAAACCTACAAACAAAAGGGATGCTCAAAAGCGGAGGGCTTGGGAGGCAGGCTACTGAATTCAGTTTCTGCCTGAGATGTTTGATTGCCAGGCAGTTGGAGGCGGCAGCCCTGTTCTCTCCCGCCTCACCTCTGCCTCTTGTTTTCTTGGCTTCCTTCAAGACCCAGATAAGATCCTGTTTTCTCCAGGAAGCCTTTACTCAAAGCCAGCACTTCCTTATTTTGAAGATTATTCCTGCCCTTGCAGGTGGAGATGGGCCTGGAGAACAGCTAGAACTGGATACAGATAGGACCTGGGAGTCATCTGTAAAGAGATCTTGCACTGCGGAGGGGGGCCAGTGGGTGAGCCCACGTCACCCTTTTTATATGCTCTTCTGTGTATACGGTAGCTAGGGTGTCAAAGGAAGACCAGAGTTCAAATTCAGCCTCACCCACTTACTAGTGAGTGACCCTGGTACAACCTCTGCCTATGTCCTTGTAAGATTGGGTTAATGAGAGCATCCATCTCCAGGGTTGTTTCAGAATCAAGAGTTATTCTTTTTTTTTTTTTTTTTTTTTTTTTAGGTTTTTGCAAGGCAATGGGGTTAAGTGGCTTGCCCAAGGCCACACAGCTAGGTCATTATTAAGTGTCTGAGGCCGGATTTGAACTCAGGTCCTCCTGACTCCAGGGCCGGTGCTCTATCCACTGCACCACCTAGCCTCCCCCCAAATGAGATATTCTTTTAAAATATACATTTTATTTGTTTTACCAACCACATACAACTACATACCAGTCTCTTTTTTTGCAAGGTTTTACAATTTTTCTCCTTCCCCCTCCCCAACAGAAAGCAATCTGATATAAGCTCTTTATTTATAACCATGCTAAACATAGATTAATATTGAATGTGTTGTGAGAGAGGAATCCGATCCAAACAGAAGAAACATGGGAGGGAACAAAATGACAATAAATAAGACAACTTTAAAAAACTGAAAATAATAAACTTTGGTGTTCGTTTAAAGTACACAGTTCCTTCTCTGGATAGGAATGATATTTTCCATCATAAGTCTTTTAAAATTGTCTTTGATTATTGTACTGCTGAAATGAACACGTGGTTGATCATCACCCCATGTTGTTGTTTGGGTGTATAATGTTCTGCTCATTTCCCTTAGCATCAAGTCATACAAGTCTCCAGGTTTTTCAGAATTCCTGTCCCTCATGATTTCTTATAGAACAATAGTGTACGAGGGTGGCTAGGTGGCCTAGTGGATAAAGCACCGGCCCTGGAGTCAGGAGTACTTGGGTTCAAATCCGGTCTCAGACACTTAATGATTACCTAGCTGTGTGGTCTTGGGCAAGCCACTTAACCCCATCTGCCTTGCAAAAACCTTAAAAAAGATCAATAGTGTTCTATCACATTCATATATCAGTTTGTTCAGCCATTCCCCAATTGATGGACATCCCTTCAATTTCCAATGAAAAGAGCTGCTATGAATACTTTTTCATGATCTTTTCAGGATACAGACCCGGTAGTGGTAGTGCTGGGTCAAAGGGGATGCACATCAAATGAGATATTCTTCAAGCCTATAATACAGTACATGCAGTAGGTGCTTAAGAAATATTTGTTTCTTTTTTTAATTAATTTTTATTAAAGATATTATTTGAGTTTTACAATTTCCCCCCCAATCTTGCTTCCTCCTCCCACCATGGAAAGCAATCTGTCAGTCTTTACTTTGTTTCCATGTTGTACCTTGATCCAAATTGGGTGTGATGAGAAAGAAATCACATCCTTAAAGAAGAGAGAAGTCTAAGAGGTAACAAGATCAGACAGTAAGATATCTTTTTTTTTTCTAAATTTAAGGGAATAATCCTTGCACTTTGTTCAAACTCCACAGCTCCTTATCTGGATACAGATGGCATTCTCCTTTGCAGACAGCCCAAAATTGTTCCCAATTATTGCACTGATGGAATGAGCGAGTCCTTAAAGGTTGATCATCACCCCCATGTTGCTGTTAGGATGTACAGTGTTCTTCTGGTTCTGCTCATCTCACTCAGCATCAGTTCATGCAAATCCCTCCAGGCTTCCCTGAAATCCTGTCCCTCCTGGTTTCTAATAGAACAATAGTGTTCCATGACATACATAGACCACAGTTTGCCAAGCCATTCCCCAATTGAAGGACACCTACTTGATTTCCAGTTCCTTGCCACTATTTGTTTCTAAGGAAGTATTTGTTGTTCTGATCTTTCTGTCTCTTTGTGACCCCATTTGGGGTTTTCTTGTCAGAGATACTGGAGTGGTTTGCCATCTCCTCCAGGTAACTGAGGCAAACAAGGCAAAGTGACTTGCCCAGGGTCACACAGCTAGGAAATGTCTGAGGCTGGATTTGAAATGAGGCAATCTGGGGTCTAGCAGCTCTAGGGGTATTGTGGGGTCCTTGGAGTAAGGAAGATCTGGGTTCAACCATAGCCTCGGGTAGTGCTGAGTGATGTGACCCTGGCAAGTCATGTAATCTTTCACCCTCAGTATCCTCACCTGTAAAATAGAAACAATATCATCACCTGCCTCCTAGGGATGGATCGGACAAGATAATTTGTAAGGTTCCATAAATGCTATCACTAGAGACTTGAAGGAAGGGTGGTAAGGAGAGGGAGGGCCAGAGATAGAAAGAGAGGGGGAAAGAGGAGAGAGAAGAGAGATTAAAAAGGAGGGAGGGAGCAGAGAAAGAGTGAAAAAAGAAGAGGGGAAGGGAGGAAGAAGAGAAGAGAGGAGGGGGAGAAAGAAGAGGAGAAAAAGGGAAAAGAAAAAAGGAGGGAGAGGGAGAGAGTGATGGAGGAGTGAAAAGAGAGTAAGAAAGAAAAGACAAAGAAGGGACAAGAGAAAGAAGAGAGGGAAGAGGAAGAGGAAGGAAAGTATGAGAGAGGGAAAAGATGGAGGAGGGGAGGGAGAGAGAGGAGGAAAGAGAGGAAGAGGAAGGAAAGGGAGAATGAAAGAATGAAAAAGAAAGGGGGGGGGCGGCTAGGTGGCATAGTGGATAAAGCACTGGCCCTGGAGTCAGGAGTCCCTGAGTTCAAATACGGTCTCATTACCTACCTGTGAGGCCTTGGGCAAGCTACTTAACCTCATTGCCTTGCCAAAAAAAAAAAACCTAAAAAAAAAAGAGAGAAAGGAGGAGAAAGGGAGGTGGAGAAATAAGAAGAGAAAGAGTAGAGAGAAGTGTCATACCTTCCCTGTCCCAGAAGTTCACAACCTAGAGGTCCTCCTAGACTCTAAACTGTAGCAACTTCACCTCGACAGCAGTTCCCCAATACACCCCCTTCTCTTCTTTGACACAGCCCCCCTCCTGGTGCAGATCCTCACCACCTCACCCCTAGGTAACTGGAGGTCTATTGGCCTTTCGTCTCTCCCACCCCAATCCATCCTCCACTCAGCACCAGAGGGATTTTTCTAAAGCCCAGGTCTGACCATGTTGTCACCATTCCCCAAGTCCAGCGGGGCTCCTTCCTGCCTCCAGGACCCAAACCAAAATGCAGTATGACATTCGGAGCCCTTCCCAAGCCAGCTGTCCCCTACCATGCCTTAGTCATCTTATACCTTTACCCATGTACTCTGGGATCCAGTGACAGGAGCCACCTGCCTGCTCCTCCAACTCCACCCTCCAGTATCTTCTCTGGCTGTCCCCCATACCCCAAACTCTCCCCCTCATCTCTCCTTGCTTCCTTTACGTCCCAAAGAACATCCTACTTTCTCCAAAACATTTTTTTTTCAAACCCTCCCTCAATGCCCAAGTCTTCCCTATCCTGCAGAGAGCTACTTTGTCTATTGTCCCGTTAACCTGCATGAGGGCAGGGTCTGTCTTGATTTTCTTTGGATTTCCAGGCTCCTAACAGGAGCCTTTTGTTGTTTAGTTCATGAGCCGTGAGGTGT
The DNA here is from genome assembly GCF_037893015.1 of Macrotis lagotis. Lineage (NCBI taxonomy): Eukaryota > Metazoa > Chordata > Mammalia > Peramelemorphia > Peramelidae > Macrotis > Macrotis lagotis. Next base: position 915,690,767 of record NC_133658.1, read on the forward strand.
GCAGGGTCACAGGCTCATCCTCTGGCCTACAGGTCAGCACTCTGTCCACCAAATCTTCTGGCTGAAATGCCCATAGTCCATGGCTGCAGAGCCTTCCCAAAGGGTGTGGGCTGAGAAAAGCTCATCAGACCTGGGATCTAAAGAAGTCAGCTCATACTGGGGGGGGTTCAGTTGATTGACAGGCCAGATTGCAAAGGGCTGGGAAATGGGTAGGTGAGTGAAGCCAGGGAAAATGGACAGCTTTTCCTGGTAATTTGGTCACAAAAGTGGAAGAGACAGGTGGAAAGGAAAGACCCAGGAGCTGGGGGAGAATAAAGGTCAAGGGGAAGGGGTTGCTGTGGACTGTCCCTCCTAAGGTCAGAGCCTGACTCTGCCCCCTCCTCTGGCCTCCTGTAGCGCCCCTCAAACCTCCAAGCTTCCTGACTTCTGTTTAACCCACACAAGGACAGTTCAAACCTGGCTCTCGCTGTTCCATCTTTCCACTTCCTTAATAGGAATTCCTCTGACTGCTGGCATTGCCTTCCCTGTCTTGGCTTGCCCTACCTTTTTTTGGGCCCAAAGGGGTGGGGGTGAGCACCTAGGTGGCCATAGGCCTAGAATGCAAATGTGACCTCCGACAGTTCCTAGCTCTGTGACCCTGGTCAAGTCATTTAACCCTGTTTGCCTCAGTTTCTTCATCTTTAAAATGGTAAATTGGGGATCAATCTCCCAAGAAGGGCCAGTGTCCCACACAACTGAAATCCAAAGGAATGAGAGACTTCTAATGCCTCCACTCTGGGGAAGTTTGCAGGTTTTCATTTCACATTCTGGTGTCCTATGGACCTGCCAGGTCCTGCCCTGACCAAACATGCCACTGATAAGAATTAAGTTAAATTAGGTCACTCACAGGAGCTCCCCCTCTTCCCAGTCCTCTTCATTTCTTACATCATGGCCTCCTTTCCCTTTCCCACCATTGGATAAGGAGGCCCCTTACCAAACCCTCCTCCCTTCCAGGCCAGATATCCTAACCCTAACCCTACTTCCTTCCCACCCTCAAAACTGCCTCAGTAATTACTAAACATCCCCTCAGGTTATCAAATAGTTCAGAAGTCACCATTTATTAAGTCTTGCCAGTCCTTTTATTTCAACCCTTCTGGAAATTGTCTTGGCTTATCTTAGTCTAACCCCATTCTCTCTTCCCCAATTTGATCTTGCTCAGTTGTACAATTCTAAATGACCCAATTTGGAGTCTCCTTGGCGGTGGTTAGTCATTTCCTTCAGGGCCACAGGGACATACAGCTTGTGTTGGGAGGTAGATTTTGAAATCATAAGTGATTTCACTTCTCGAACCCCATCCCTTAAGTGGATACCCACAAAATGCTGGTAGTGACTTGAGCAGATAGCTCCATTGGCATCAGCTTCCAAACCACTCTAGGCAATCCTGGCTTTCTGGTCAATCAGTCCAACAGCAGAGCCAAAGGAAGCCTTGAGCTATGCTACAAAGTCTTTGTCTTACCGCAGCCTCAAGAGCCATTGATGAACTTTCATTTTGAGTACTTCTCTTCCTGTTTGAATGCATCCTGGGTAGGCAATTTCATTTTTTTGGTGCCAACCTAAATATGGGAATCTATTGGGACTAGTGGGCAGTGATATTAAAGAACCAAAAATTTTGAGATGAGCAACATTGGGCCCTAAATGGCTTTTAACCAAAATATGCCTTTAAAAATTCAACATTTTATTTATTAAGCACCCAGATTGTGGGTAACAAAGCAGCACAGAGACCAAGCTCTGCCCCTGAAGAGTTTTCCAAGCCCCACAGGGCAATCCCCTCCAAGGTCTCTCCCATCCCAAGGGCTGGTTGGAGCTGCAGATCTATTCTAGTCCCTCTCTACATTCCCAAAGTCCATACTTCACCCCAAGAGGGAAACCACTCCTTCCTGGAGTCCAGCACCCCACCTTAGGACAGACATCCTTCCTTGTCAAGGACGTGCTTAAGTGCTAACTTCCAAGCCCTGCTTGCTGTGTTTGGGGGCCCCAATGGGCTCTCTCCCTGATGGAGGCGCTGGCAAGGGATAGAAGGAGGAACCACGAGTCCAGTTGCCGTAGAGGATAGACTTTATTGGACTCACACCAGCAGTCCGTGCTTCTTCAGCACCTTTGTGTATTTATGGATTTTGCCTTCCACATTCTTCTCAGCTTGCTTGCGCAGTTTCTGTAGGAGAGAAGAAACTTGATTGTGGGGGCCCAGAGACCAGAACTAGGAACCTTCCCTCCTGTGCTTACTGGCATCAGCTGAGCCATGTGGCATTGTCGGCAGTACCCCGGAGGCATCCGAAGACCGTCATGAGAACAAACATCATCTGCCAGCTAGCTTCCCAATCCCCCAGAACCTAGACCTCACCGTGAGCTTCTTTTTCTTTCTATAATGAAGCTTGGCTTTCTCTTTCCTCTTCTCTTCCAATGTAGCAGTCACTGCCTGGTACTTCCAGCCAACCTCATGGGCCAGGCGCCCCAGATAAGCAAACTATGGTGTGAAGGAAAGATCACCAAGTTAACATAGGACTTTTCTTTCTATCCACTAAATGTGGTAGAAAATGGCCCCAGACATCCCTCAGCACCTCACTTCTAAGAAGAGCCCCAAAACAAACAGAAAATTTTTAAGACTTGTACACTCTACCCCACTCCCAGATACTTACTTTTCTGGTGGGCTTCAGCCTGACCACTTTGAGAGCAGCTGGGACAACCATGCGTTTCCGCTAAAGAAGGAAACAAGGAAACAACCAATCAGTGGGTGGTGCCACAACACTAGGGTGAGGCTAGGGGAGACAAGGAATGGCAGTGTTGGCAGTGTTCCCTGGAGAAGTGCCCAGAGCATCAAGGGAGAAACTATCCCCTCCCCCCACAGACACCCCCAAAGCCTGTCTAGAAGGAGGCGTCTCAGACAACAAAACTTTTCTCAGGGAGTTCTCAAACAATGTAGGTAAGAGAGACATCACTGACGCCACGGTACAGACCCTGGGGATGAAGCTCACCTTGTCGTAAGGTGGGGGGATGCCATCGAACACCTTCAGGCGCTCCAGGGCAGCTTGCCCTCGCTTGGTCTTGTGGGGGAGCATGCCTGGGGGGAAACAAGTGGCGGTGAGCATCCCAGCCTAAGGACCCCACCCCGGGCACAGCCAGAAAGGCCCAGAGAGCTCAGATGGAGGTGCATGGAACTTTTCATCTCATGGTCGCAAAACTCGAACACAAGATAAACTCAGTCATCATCATGGTCTCGACAGCTGGGCCCCTTTCACTCACCACTCCCCCCACTCACCCCTCACGGTCCTCCAGAAAATGCGGCTGGGGGCTCGGAAGTGGTAAGGGCCTCTGGAAGGGTTTGTGTTCATCCGCTTTCGGAGGAAGGCCAGGTATTTCACTGCGGAGAAGAGAAGGAATCAGAAGAGCAGCGCCTTCAGCCGGGCCCCCCCCCTTAAAGGCCGGCATCAGTTCAGCCCGAAGGCATTATCACCAGGAGCCCCCTGGGGGCCTCTGAAGACCGTCGTGAGAGAAGGCTCATCACCTGCCGGTGCGGTGCGCCCCCCACCGCGCCCCCAGACTCACGCTTGTTCCTGTAGAAGTTGCCCGAGATGTTGATGCCCTCGCAGCGCACTACGACCACCTTCCGCCCTGCGGGGGGACAAGGGGGTCAGGCTGGGGGGGGGAGAGGAGGGAAGGGGGTCCCCCGCGGCCAGGCCTCAGAGCGGTGCATGGTTTGGTCTCATGGTCGCGAGACTCGAACGAAAGATGGTGAATGTTCCTCATCACCGGCCAGGCCCCGCCGCGTCCCGGCCGCCCCGCGGACTTACCCAGCAGCACCTGCTTGGCCACGATGGCCGCCAGGCGGCCCAGGAGGTGGCCCCGTCCGTCGATCACCAGGACCTGGGGGGCAGGAAGAGACGCCGAGGTTACGGGGCCCGGGGCCGCCGAGGTTACGGGGCCCGGGGCCGGGGGGCGCCGCGAGAGCGGCCGGGGCCCGGGGCGCCACGTGACCCGCCGGGGCCCGGGGCCAGGCCGCAGGCCCCCCCACCCCCGGCTCCCCGCGCCGCCGGCCCGGCGCGGACGCTGCCCCGCGGGGCCGCGGCTGCCGGCCTCCGAGCCCGGCCAGGAGCCGGGGCGCCGCTGAGGCCGCGGAGCTCACCTGCCCGTCCGCCATGGCCGACGCCGCCCGGGAAAAGAAGGAGCTGGGCCACCTCGGGGCCTCCTTATCCAGCACGCAGGGGCGGCGGAAGTGACGCCGCGCCGCCGCGCCTCCCTATAGGTGGAGAAACAGCTCGCTCCTCCCCCAGGGATGGCGAGGGGCTGCGGCGCAGGCGCAGCTGCCCCACGGTGGGCGGGTTCCCCCGGAGAGGCCGCGCGCCCCCGGAGTTTGGCGCAGGCGCACCGGCAGACGCTTCCCGGGGAGGCCGAGCTCGAGCGCCCCCGGAGGGGGCGGGGCTCCTGGCCGATTCACGTGGTCCCGCGGCGGAGCGCGGGGCTCCTTCGGGGCGGGCGGCCGCCATCTTTGTGAGGGGCGCCCCGCCCCAGGCGCACGCGCACTGCGGGCGGCCGTGTGGCGGAGAGGCTGCGGGGCGGCGGCCGGCCGCCGGGCTCCCCTCCCCCACCCCGCGGGCGCGGGTTGCTAGGCGACCATCCGGGGCTTCAGCTAGCTGCCTGCCCTCGTGCCCCCCCCCCCCGCCTGGCCCTGCGCAGGCGCCGCTCCGAGGGGGTTGGGGGGCTGCTCCCCGCACCCGCCTCTGTCCACAGAGTCCACCCGACAAAAGCTGGTAGAAAATCCTTTATGTACAAACATCCTCAGAGCTTTGCACACGCGGGGCGGGGCGCGGGGCCCCCCAGGCTGGTCCGCGCTGCTCAGTCTTCCCTGGGGCCCCCCCGCACTGCCAGCTCTTCTTTCAAAGCACCATCAACTCCACATCCTGGGGGGCAGAGGCTGGGGGACCCTTGCCAGGGCCCCAGCGGAGGAGTCAGCTGCTGTTTGGCACATGGGGGCACCCAGCGTCCCCCCCACCCCGAGCTGAGCTCAGCTCACCTGGGCTCCTGGGGTCTCCGGGGTCCCCGGGGTCCCCGGGGGCCTCTTGCTTTGCCTCCTCCAGACAACCACCAGGACCGTTAGCAGCAGCAGGACGGGGAGCACCCCCCAGGGCCACAGGGGCCAGCCCGAGGGCTGGGGTGGCCTCGGGGTCTTGCCCAGTGCCCCAAGACTGCCCGGGGAGGGGAACGTGGGGACGGCGGGGGGCTCTGCGGGGAGGGAGAGGGGGGCGTCAGCGGGTGCTGGCCCCAGCCCGGAGCCCTGCCCGCCCTGCCCGCCCTGCCCGGGCCGGGGGCTCCAGGCTCCCTCTCCAAGGAGGAGACCCTCACCCGGCTGGCAGCGATACCGTTGGCAGGGCCGGAAGCTCTGGCGAGTGATGAGGGTCTGCAGGGCCGCCAGGTGGCTGGAGACGTCCAGGAGGAGGTGGGAGATGTTGGCTTTGCGGAAACGGAGACAGCTGGGAAAGGACTGGGCGGCCGAGGAGGGGGGTCAGGGTCCGTGCCGGTCACGCCTCGCCAGAGCCCATGACCCAGGGAAGAACCGGCCCGATGGAGGCCTCCTGGTCCCGTCTCCCAGCAGAGCCACCCTGAGACCCCGTGTCCCTGCATTATGCCTGTGGGGGTCCCATGAGCCCCGAGGAGGCAGGAGGCTCCTGGTATGGACAGAACAAGGGACTGACCTGGTCGATGCATCGACTCACAAAGTTGACCTCAGCGTACACGGCCTCCAGAGGGTCCTGCAGCTTGTTCCCGGCCACCAGCTTCAGGTGGTCTAGGGTCTTCTTGGCCAGGGCCAGGTGCCACATAGCCCAGCACCGCTCATCCTAAGGAGAGACGCCGAGGCCTCAGGACCCTCATGGGTGGCGGTTTGGGAAGGTCTCTCCCCCTCCCCACTGTTCTCCCTTGCGACTCACCAGCTGAAGATTTTCCGGGATCTCCACTGGGTAATCCCCAAGCATGTAGTCAGACTGTGGGGAGAGCCGCTGGTTAGGGCCCCGCCCTGGGCGCCTCTGAAGTTAGGGGAGACCGAGGAAGACAGGAAGAGAAAGAGACCGAAACCGAGAGAAGCAGAGCTTGAGACTCTCCGCCACAGAGCTGTGGCCTCAGACACCGGTGATTCAGAGCCGGGGAGACTCAGATGTACAGATGGGGACGAGTGAGAAATAAAGTCAGGTCGGAAACAGACAGGTAGAAGGGGCAGCAGGAGCAGGGCCCAGGACGCTAATTCTCACCAGGTCGCTGATGGCCCCGAGGAAGGTGGAGCTGATGGGGCTGTCTGGGAAGGTGCAGTGATCGGCGCGGGCAGCTGCGTCCAGGGGAAGCAGGAGCAGCAGGAGCAGCAGCCTGCCGGCCTGGGGTGTTGGGGAGACAGAGCTGGGCAAAGGCCCCCCGCCCCTCCCCCCGCCCTGCTTGGTTTGTCTGCAACCTGCTTCTGCCCCCCCTTCTCCCACTCTGCGTTGGTCTCCCCACCCCACTCTTCTCAGCCTGACTCCCTCCTCTCTCATCCGTCTTTCTGGCTCTCCTCTGTTTCCCTTTTGCCTCCTGGCTCCCATCACCGCCCCATTTCCATCTCGTAACTGGCTTTCTCCATTTCCCCCTCTGACATCCCTGCCTGCCCTGGCTGCCCATCCCTGCCTCTGTCTCTCCCTTCATCAGTCCTGATGATGCCACTCTCATCCCTGACTCCATGTCTTTCTCCCTTATAGTGGGAATACGCACAGTGAGGGGCCAGGCTGGGGCTGGGACGGTCATCTTGTGTTGGGGCCCCTCATGCCGCTGCCGGGCCCTGGGGGGGACAGAGCCGGCTCAGCCAGGGACCCAGGCGTCCGGGTGCCCTCCCCCAGCCCCTTCATGTGGCTAAGTTTCCTCCCCCACCCTGCTTCCTGGCCCCGCCTCAGTACTGAGAAGCATGCCCAACCTTCCAGGAAGGCATCCTAGATCTCGGTTTCCTTGGCAACACAGACACCCCCCCCCCCCCGTTCCTCAAGCCCCTTGGAGACCCAGACATCACCTCCCCCATCCTGCCTCCTCAGGTAACCCAGCATCCCCCCAGCCCCAATGGAGACTAGGACAAGCCTTCCCTGGTTTAGCCCATCAAGAACCCTGACACTTCCCTCTCAGACCCCTGGCGGACCCAGATATCCCCTCCCCCAGCCCCTCTGGGCCCCAGGCATGCTGTCCCAGCCCCGCACCAGGGTCCCTGTCCAGGCCGGGAAGGCCCAGGGCAGGTCTGGGCCCAGATATCAGAGATCGAAAGTGAAAGATAATTTGGGGGAAAGTTGGGAATCCATGGGGGAGGAGCCCTCTGGTGGCTTTGAACTGAGCTGCAGGAGGCAGGGGACGCCTGGGTCCTTCCTGGGGCCTGATCCGTGGGTAGGGGGGTTGGGGTTCTAGCCCCGGCCTGTGGCCTCTGCAGCCCCTGCTGGAAGCTGGATTCAAGGCTCTGTGCCTTCTGAGAGGAGAGGGGGTTGGGCTGGCCAATCTCTTAGCAGCCTTGAAGCTCAGAGGCATTGAGTCCAGAGGGGTAGTGCCCAGAAGGGCAATGCCCCAAAGCCAGACAGCTTGTAGGAGAGGAAAACCCCCAGGGAAGCGGAGATATCAGCATGGAAAGATAGTCACTAAAAAAGCTGGTAGGGGGGGAAGAGATGCAGGGACAGAGAAAGGAGACGGGAACCACTGAGGTACAGGAGAGGTGCTCCAGGCTGACCAGGCACTGTCCCTGTTAAGACTGAATCCCTCCCTAGCCCTGGGCAGATGAAGCAACTGCTGCAGTCAGCCGCCTCAAACCCTTCCCGTGAAGCTGGTACATTGTTGGTGAAGCTGTCACACTTTGTAAAAGCAAATAAAATGGCTAAAACGTTCAAACCCTTTGCCTGAGGCGTGTATTAATGGCCCTCTAGTCCATGGAGCTCATGGACAATTGTCAACATATTGGTGGCAGCCCTGTTTATATTGGCCAAGATTGGGAACAGTGACACCCATGGGTGGCGTGTGAATGTAGTGGAAGCTCACTGCAATGTAAGAATGGCCTGGGGATCCTGGGAGGATCTCCTGGACCGAGGCCGGGTGAAGTCAGCAGAGCTGAAGAAATACAGCCACTCGGATGACAGGGATAGAAATGCCCCCAACACACACACAAAACTCTGCCCACCCTATACAGTGATGCTTTGTATTTTCAGAATTTTTCACTTGATCAGTTATTTTCCCCTTTTTCAAAATAACACTTGTCAGGGTTACCCTCTGGAAAAGCGATAGTGGAGTTAATGTTGGCAATTTACTTTAAAAATCAAAAAATTGAAAATCCCAGGCCCCTCCCAGTCTGGTCCAGCTTGCCCTTCCAGTCATATCATCCCTTCCTCCCTTTCATAAACTCTGTCTCAGCACTTCTCCATATCCCATATCTCCCACCTCCATGGCTTTGCCTGGGCTGTTCCCCCCACCATACTAGGAGTATACGTCCTCTACAAACTAGAGAATCTTGTTGGGGGGGGGGGCTCAGCTCAAAGACCACCTTCTTCCAGTTCTCTTGTTCGTCTCTCATTGATGCATCACGGTGCTTCCCTCTCAGTGGGTCACCCATCACTCCCTTCTGTTGCTCCCAGAAAGGCAGGGACAACTTTGTTCTCATTGGCGTCCCCAGGCCCAGATCTTAACAAAACGGGTGAATGAGACACAGAAAGGCTGATGATGGGATGTGGGACAGAGGGGTTAAGAGCCCCAAGGACTATGCTGTCCACGCTGAGCCTCCTAGCCCACCTCCCAGTACTACCCTATCTGCTTAGGTCCAGTTGAGGAAGGGCCCTGAGATGCCGGAGGTGTCCAGGGCAGACCAAGGGGCCTCAGGTTCAGGCCCCACAGAGTTAGAGGGATCAAGATGCTCGGCTGCCAAGAAGGGGTTGCAGGGGGTGCTCAGCTCCTGAGGGTACACTGGAGAGGAGGAGGATGGGTCCAAGAAGAACTGAAAGTGTGACCAGGGAAGGAAGCCCCCCACCAACCCCGAGCTTCCCTGCCCCCTCCTCAGAAGAACACTGGATTAGGTCAGATTGTTTATTGGGGGGGGGGGCGAACCACAATGAGGGGACAGATGTGGACTTGGGGGTCTTTTGGCACCGGGGGCTCAGATGTCTCCCAAAGACAGCCAGAGAGCCTTGGTACAGGCTGCCCGAAGGCCCAGCTCAGCTCCAGTTCCTTCTGTCTCTGGATCCCACGAACGGCTCTGACCCTTGTTCACCCAGATCGCCTTGAGGTTCCCAGCTGAGGCCCATTCCACAAAGCGGGAGCCCTGGGGAAAGAGAGAAGCTGAAGTCACCGAGGGGCAGCTTGGCCCTGGCCAGCCATCACCTCCACAAGAGGCCTCCCGCAAAGGGGTGCCAGGGACCCAGGCAGGAAGGGGGTGTACCTGGGCAGAGCCAAAATACCACAAGGCAGGGATGTTCTGGTGAAGGGCCAGACAGCGGGTGAGGTGGTCTCGGTCCCCTGTTACCACGCTCACCAGCCCGGATGGGAGCAGGCAAGCTATGTCCTGGCAAGAAGAAATGGGCACTGAGGAGGGGGCACAGCTCAAAGGCCCTCTGGGGACAGGCAGCAGAGAAAGGTGGGGCCCAGTACCTGGCAGAACTGGAGGGCTGGCAGTGGACAGGTCCCACTGGGCACCACGATGACAGCATTGCCGTGGGCCAAGGCTGGGGCGAGGAGAGACACAAAGGCAAGCAGGGGTCGCTCCTCCGGGCAGACTATGCCCAGTACTCCCCAGGCCTCACGAAGGCGTAGAAACGGTCCTTGGTGCCCCATGCTCTGCAGGGAGAAGGTCTGGGGGTCAGGGGCTGATGGAAGGGACAGGGGGCCCCGAGGGGCGGGGGCAGGAGGGATGAGGAGACTCACGTGCAGGCTGGCTCCTTGGGCGTGGATCTGCGCTCCCCAGGCCCGGAGCTGGGCCACACTCAGCCCCACTTCAGCCTGGGCGTCCTTCCGATCGACACCCATCACCTCAATCAGTTGTTGGGCGAGGGGCTCGCTCCTCTGGGACAGTGCATCAGCCAGTGCCCACAGGGCCGAAGCCCGGCATCCTGGCACCCGACTGGACCAGCTGAACAAAGACAGAGGCAGGTAATGGAGGTGTGGGGGTTGGTGCCACCCTCCCCACAGCCTCCCACCAGGCCACTCACAGGGGCAGTGCCTGGTGAGCTGCTTCCACGGCTGCTTGGATGTCCTTAGCACTACCATCAGCCACGTAGGTGTAGATTTGGCCGTTGGAGCCCAGGATGGGCCTGGAGCAGAGGCCAGAAGGATTCTGGAAGCGGCCAGCCAGAAAGAGGCCATCCGGCATGGACTTGCGGAAGGGAGGGGTGGGGGCAAGACCTGTTCCAGCTCCATCTTCCTTGGAATCGCCCTCTGAGGCATGAGCAGGAGGGACTGTCCTTGGTGCAGCGCCGGGGCCGGACAGCATGATTGGGGCTGCTGACAGGCCGAACTTGTCATAGTCCACGAACTCTGAGGGCTCCCCTGGCAGGGGTGGGAGGCCTGCAGGGCGCAGGTACTCATAGAGACCCTGCCAGAGCCAGAGGGAGACTGGTTAGGGGAGTGGGCAACCCCTAGGGGAGAAGAGGGCAACTGAGAGAAAGAGGGTGCAAGGATCACTCACATCAGGACCCCCATGCCAGCATGACCCGTTCTCCTTGCAGCCACCCATGGGGACAGCTGCGTCCTTGAGTCCATGGGCATTGATCCACACCGTGCCCATTCGGAGTCTGATAGGGAAGCCCAGAACAGAAACCAATTAGGAATCCCCAGAGACAGACTTGGGGATTTGGGGGGAGGGGTAAGATGATCTAGTGGTCCTGGCTGGCTGCTAGGGTCAGAGGAAGACTGGGGCTGCCCTGGTGAGAAGTCAGAGAGCACACCCCCCTGGGAGACAGCGGCTAACAGGAGCCCCATTTTCCAGAGGTGAAGCAGCCTGCCAGGAATCCAGGGCCTCCTTACTTGTAGGATAGGTCCAGGGCCAAAGTGAGCTGCTCGCTCCACACACTGGCGCTGCCCCCAAGAGGGGTTCCATTGGCAAGAGCCAGCGCCTCCTTTGCTGTGCAGAAGGGAAAGAGCGCAACCACGGGCCATGGCACCTGCAGCCATGGGTGGGGGAGAAGTCAGGAGACTGAGGAAGCCCAGGGCCCTGCAGCCCCCCCACCCCCTTGGGCCTGTGGGGCCCACTCACCTCGGCCTGAGCGCATGGACTTGCTGGAGCCAGACCCAGGATCAGTGTTGGGGGACAGAAGGGGTTGTTTGGGGGGACACTTCCAACTTGGAATATCTGTACCAAGGAAAGCAGGGGTCAGAGGCCTGGGTCTAGTGTTCCTAGCTTCCTCATCTCTCCCCACCCCATCCCTGGCCCAGCCAGCCGCAGCCTCCTCACCTGGGCCCCTTGGCTCTGGGCTTCCTGGATGTACTTCTGGGCTTTTTCCCAGGCAGCCTCCCCGGGGCTACCCATGTCCACGGCTATGTCCAGGCTCCGGCCTTGCCGCACCGCACACATGCGAGCCTTCAGTTTCCACAGGACCCGTTCCCACTCACACACCTGCACCAGCAGCCGCAGCCCCCCCTGAAGCCCCAAAGTGGGTGGGTCAGCCAGGATGTCGAAGCAGATGCCCGTTCCGGCCCCTCCCGTCCTTGGCCACACACAACCTTCAGCTCCCCAGTCACTCACCGGGCTGCCATCAGACCAGACCGCATCCACCACTCCTTCAACTGCCGAATCCAGGTCCGCGGTGTCCGTGATCACCATCAGAGACTCTGTGCCCAAGCTCAGGGAGAGCTCAGCACAGCTTCCGGCCAGGGCCATCCGCAGGGCCTTGCCCTCCTGGAGAAGAGCTCAACTGTTCAGCATCCACCCTGGCCGGGACCCCAGGCCCTTCCCAAACCCTTAGCCCCTGCCCCCTGTACCTCCACAGTTCCACAGAAGGCGATCTTGGCAATACCCGGCTGGGTGGCCAGAAGGGTCTCTGGAGAGGTGACTCCTGTGATCACATTGAAGACCCCTGCAGGCAGCCCAGCCTCCTCACTCAGCTGAGCCACTAGTAGTGAGGTCAGAGAGCGCGGGCCTCCAAGGACCACTATGGTACATCCTGGTGTGGAGGCCAGAAATCAGCGAGGGAGCCAGTCAACAAGCTGCCCCTCCCAAGCCGGGACCATCCCTCACCCACAAGTTCTAAAGCAGGTAGCCCAGGAGGCCCAAAGGGCAAGACTAAGTGGGAGATTAGGAGGCGAGAAGGCTTTGAAAAGGAAAGAGAACCCAGAGCTGCTTTGGTTAAACTGAATTCAAAGACAGAGGAGGGCTGGATGCAGACTGGGACGAAAAGGGATTACAGAGTTGCTGATGAGATCACTGAGGAACAGAGAGTTGGGGGGGGGCCAAGATTGAGCGCAAAGGGACACTGATGGAGAGGAATAGCAGTGTGGTGGGGGGAGAGGGCCAGAAGGGTCTCCAGGTAGAAGGCCTCAGGAAAGGCTGTCAGTGACCTCCAGGAGGAGGGCCGTCGGTTAGGGCCAACGATGGAAACCAGGCCTGTGAGGTATAGGAAAGGATGAGAGCAAGGGTGAAGGAAGCTGGTCGTCCCCCCCCCCCAGGAGTTTGGCAGGGGAGGAAGGAAGAGTAGAGGAGGGAAGTTTAAGGAGAATGGAAGGACCCTATAAGGGAGAGGGGGATGGAGGCTTCTGACAGGAGGGCACCCTGGGAATCTGGGGGAGGCAGCAAAGTTCATCCTCTGGCTCCAACTTACCCACGGCCAGGGCTGGGCAGATTCTCCACATCATCTCAACGAAGGAGAACAATGGAGGAAGAATGATGACCACCACTCCTGGGGAAGGGGAGAGCAGGGTTGGCAGCATGCCCACCGGAGGCAGGCCAGACCCAGGGGATGGGGCTGGGGGTGGTCCTGAGGTCTCACCCATGGGTTCCCACTGGGACAGGGCCTGCTCCTGCGTCTGGGCCCAGCAAGCATGGTATTGCAGCAGCTGACGGGCCAGAGGAACATCCCTGTCGCGGATCTCACGTACCACCCGGCCGGATGCCTGCGCCTCCAGAATCCACAGAAGTTTCTGATGCTTTTGCATGGTCTCTGCCAGCCTGGGGGATGTGGGGAAGGGGGGTGTCGCCTCTGGCTCAGGTCCCTATCCCATTTCCCCAGAGGGCAGGAAGATCTGGCTCTGCCCCGAGGCCCCTTCCCACCACCCCCTGCAGGGGCAGGGAAAAAAGCCAAGTCTGGGGCACCCTCACCTGGTCAGGTGCTGGGCTCGAGCAGCCCCAGGGAGCCGTTTCCACCCTTCGAAGGCCTGCTGAGCCGCCTCCACAGCCAAAGCCACATCTTCTCTCTCAGCCTGGAAGCAGTTGGCTAGGAACTCGCCTAGCCGCGGAGCTCTTCAGATCCCCGGGTGCCATCACTCCTCCCTTACTGCCCCCCAAATGACGGCGTGGGACACTCCAGAGGACCAGAAAGGGTCCCGTGGGGAGGAGGGGGAAGCTGGGGATCTGGGGGGGACCCTGGTACCTGAGGAGGGGTCCCTACAAGGGACGGTGCCTTGGCCCTTCGGTTTCTGCCACCTCCCATTCACAAAGTGGCTCAGGTTTAAGTCCTGAGAGTCCAGCCAGGCCTGAGGGAAAGGAGGCCGGGTTAGGCTCCGGGCTTCTCCCATCCCCAGCTGCGGAGGGTGTCAGGGGGCCCGGGCCCACAGAGAGGGGGCGCAGGCCAGACCCCGCGGGCCCAGGGGTGGGGAGGGGAGGAGAGGCTCTGGCGGCTCCCGGGGAGCCTGTCCCTTGGCCGGGGTCAAAGTCTAGTGGCCTCGGGGCTGTGCCGCGCCGGGGTCCCGAGCCGGAGGCGGCAGGCAGCTGCGCTGGCAGGGGCAGGGGTGGCAAGCGGGGCTGGGGGGCATCCCGAAGCCAGCGGCGCGGGAGGGCGAGGAGGGCTGCAATTGGGGGCGCCCGGGAGGCAGCGGGGCGCGGGCGGGGCGGAGGGCCCGGGGGGCGCGCGTGGCGGGGCGCGGGGCTCACCTGCGCCAGCGAGGCGCTCTCGCGCACAGCCGGGCCGGGGTGCCGGGGGTGCCGGGAGCGGGGGACGGGCAGGGCCGGGCCGGGGCCCGGCTCCGCCTGCGCGGGGCTCACCTGCGCCAGCGAGGCGCTCTCGCGCACAGGCCCGTACTCCAGGGAGTAGAAGACGTCCTGGGGGTGCGGCGCCCCTCCGGACGCCAGCTGGGTCCCCGCCGCCATGGCACCGGCCCGCCCGCAGGCCGCGGCTCCGCTCCGACCCGAGCCCGGCGGTTCGCCCCGGGACACTGGCGCGCGCGCGGCCCGGCGCCGCCTCCGGCCCGGCGCGCCCCGCCCCCGGGCCCGCCCCGCCTCCTCCCATTGGCTCCCGGGCCGGGCCGGAAGCGGGGCGGCCGGAAGTGTGACACAAGGAGGCGGGGGGCGGCTTCCTTGGCGACGGGCGGCGCGGCCCGCCCCCGGAAGTCCGAGCACCCGAGCCCGGGCCCGGACCGAGGGCCGCGCGGGCATCTGCCGGCCGGCCGGCGGGAGGACCCCCGAGGCCATGGCCTCCGCCCCCGGCCGGGACGGCTCCCTGCTGGCGGCCGAGCTGCGGGAGGAGGCCCGAGCCGAGGCCGAGGAGGAGAGCCGGGGCCTGTGTGAGCAGATGCTGCTGCAGGTGGGCCGGGGGGCCCGGGGCGGGGTGGGGGCGGGGGGCGCCCGGGGGGGCACCCGGCCCTGACCCCGGCTCCGTGCCCGCCAGGCCATGCAGAAGATCCTGGACGCGCAGTCGCCCATGCCCGACTCCAGGCAGATCCAGCCCAAGGCCGGTAAGCGGTGGGGAGACCCCGGCCCCGCAGCCCCCTCACCCGCCAGACCCGGCCTGGCCCGGCCCCGCGACCCCCTCACCCGCCAGACCCGGCCCCGCAGCCCCTTCACCCGCCAGACCCGGCCTGGCCCGGCCCCGCAGCCCCTTCACCCGCCAGACCCGGCCAGACCCGGCCCCGCAGCCCCTTCACCGCCCTGGCCCGGCCCCGCAGCCCCCTCACCGCCCTGGCCCGGCCCCGCAGCCCCCTCACCCGCCAGACCCGCCCTGGCCCTGCCCCGCAGCCCCTTCACTGCCCAGACCCGGCCCCGCAGCCCCCCCCCTCACCCGCCAGACCCGGCCCCGCAGCCCCTTCACCCGCCAGACCCGGCCCCGCAGCCCCCCCTCACCGGCCAGACCCGGCCCTGCAGCCCCCCTCACCACCCTGGCCTGGTCCCCTGCAGGTTTCTGTGTCAAGACGCGCTCCCCCGAGGGCAAGGTCTTCATCAACGTGTGCCAGTCGGACGCCATCCCCGCCCCGGCCGACCTGAGCGAGCAGGAGCTGCTGTGTGTGTTGGAGGGCGACCAGGCCGCCTTCCGCATCCCCATGAGCCTGGGAGAGCCCCACACCGAGCTGGACCGAGGTGGGCCAGCCTGCCGGGCACTGCCGCCCTGGCACTCCCAGCCCCTCCCCCCAGGCCCATCTGGCTTCTCCCAGCCCCCAGCCTCAGACACTGCCACACTGGTACTCCCTACTCTTCCCGGTCTATCTCTAGTTGCCACCTGTCTGTCTCTGGCCAGGTGGGGTCCTCTCTCCATCTCTGTCTTTGTCACCTGTAGCCTCTGTTTTACTGTCTTCCTTCCTATGTCCCAGACTTGACCCACTTCTTCGCTTCCCCTTTTCTCTCTGGGGTCTCCTGGCATCCCTCTGGGGCCTGTGGTCAGGGTTAGTGGGAGGGAGGTGAGAGATCCCAGGCTTCCCTCAGCATCTGCCTCGCTCATCCTTGTTAGGAGGAAACGGCTGCACGGCATACGACGTCGCCATCAACACTGACTTCTATAAGAAGCTCCGGGTATGGGCGAGGGGCTGCTGGGAGTCTGGGAAGAGGTGGGGTGGCTGGGCAGGGGGTGAAGCCAGTGGAGCTGTAGGAGTTTGGGGTCTAGGGGGCCAGGATGAGCCAGGGCAGTGTCTGGCAATGGGATTTTTTTTTTTTTTGCAAGGCATTGGGGTTAAGTGTGGCAATGGGATTTGAGGGGGGTCAGGGACTAGGCTGGATCAGGAGAAGGGCTGAGGGTAGTGCTCTGGCAGGAGCCTGAAGGGTTCAGGCTGTGAGGGCCGGCTCCCCATCTTTCCCCAGAGTAATGACTTCTTCTTAGAGTTTTTTGTCACGGTGGCCATGGAGGGTTTAGAGGACAAATATGGAACCCAGCTCAGCCGAGGTGAGGCCATCTTCAGAGTTGTGGGTCTGGAGCTTGGCAGGGCTCTGGGGAGGTCAGGCATGGCTTGCTGATGCCCGTTCCTCACTGCCCACAGAGTGGCGCCTACTGAAATACCGGCCCTTCCTGGGTTCCATCTCCCAGCAGAACATCCGTACCCAGAGCCAGCCACGGCCGCCGACCATCCAGGAGCTTGGAGATGGGTGAGAGTGCCTGGGGGGGGGGGGCCCTGCGTCTTCAGGGGCCCTGGGCCTTCCTGTACCTCCTCCTCTCCACCCTGCTTCTGTTCCCATCTATTCTCTGTGTTGCCATCTAGTTTACAATGGGGATTTTTGTTCTCTTTAGGCAGGTGGAGCTTTGTTTGGATTAAAAAAGAGAGCCTAAGCTCCTTGCAGACAGGGAAGGTTTGCTCTTTGCCTTTGTATCTCAGGAGACATTTGCTAGATGCTTGATTGATTGTTCCCTCTCTCCCAAGGCCCAGCCCTGAGGATCCTTCTCTGAGGCTCTGGCTGGAGGCCCCAGACCTGCTGTTGGCTGAGGTGGTCCTGCCCAAAGTGGTAAGTGTCTGGAGCCAGTGGGCCAGAGGGTGCTAAGGAAGAGGGAGCCTGGCTTTGAAGCTCTCTCTCCCTTCCAGACCTCTGTCCGCCAGCTCTCACTTCAGCTCGGTGGGGACCGACTGGTCCTGGGGCCGCCAGGAACCCCCTACCACATGGACATCTTCCTCCCCCACGATATTAACCAGGACCAGTGCCGAGCCGCCTTCAACCAGAAGAGCAAGGTGGGCCAGCCTGGGAGAGGGACGGGCTGGGCCCCAGCCATGCCTGGGTCTTCACTGCCTACTGTCTTTCTTCTAGACCCTGATGATCTCCATGCCCCTGCAGACAGCTTGCTCCTGAGCAGGAGGACCTGGACTCCTCACAGATGGCAGCCTAGGGGGACTGCTTTGCCTCCCCCAACTCACTCTAAAATAAAATGGTTTTTATTTGGAAGAACTCTTGTCTTAAGTTGGGGCTGAAACCTGGCTCTGGGCTCTCAGGGTTCATGGGGATGACTGGGAGGAAACATGTCCTCAGGTAGCTTTTGTACTATTGAGGCAAGAAGACCACAGGACAGCAGTTAAGTGAATGGCAGTTGTTTGAGGAGACAGCGCTGGTCAGGAGGGGCAGGTGGTACTGGACCTGAGACTGAAGGATCCTAAGAGGAGGAAATGGCTATGGTGTGGAGCTTGGCAACAGCTGAGGAGGGGAAACAGACCCTAGACCAGTTTTCCTGGGATGCCAGGCCAGGTAGCTACTGATGGTTCCACCTTCACACTGTTTTCCCAGTGGGTAGTGGAAGGAGGTGACACTAATGCTCCAGGAGGAAGACGATGGAGGGCTGAATGTGGGTAGGGGCTGGCTGACTGGAGAGAAAAGGCAGAGATCAGACATGATGCCCAGAGGGAGGGAGGAGTCAAGAGCCCAGCCTGTGGACCTGGAGGACAGAGAAGGGAAGGCTGTGGAGGGGGCAGAGGGGCAGCTTCTATCCTCTCTGGGACACCAACACACACTGGAGATGTGGACCTGGAGTACAAGGGAGACAGACTAGATATGACAATGCATAATATGGGGGATTGGATAAACCCCAAAATTGAGTGTAGAGGGAGAAGTGGGCTCAGGACAGCTTTGGGGGTGCCTAGGGGGTGATGGGAAGGAGCAACGAGATCAACAGTTATGTTGGGGCAGGAAGAGGTGACCACACATGAAAGTCCTTAGCCATGGAGAGGGGCCAATTGGGTTGAGGAGCTGAAAGGCGGCAAGGAAGAAAGAAGCAATTGAATGAAGCAAGACCAACTGTTCCTAAGAGTTGGGGTGTGGAGGAGGCCATGGGAGAGTCCTTGGGACTGCAAAAAGCAGCATAGCCCCAAGGGCTGCAAGCTTCAGAACCCCCGGAGAAGAGGACCCTCACCCTTTCTCTAGCTCTGCTGAGGTCACGGGGAGTCCTGGAAGCAAGTCCTTTTTGAAAGTCCTTGAGTTTCTGACCCTGTCCTATTGGGCAGCCTGACAATGGAAGTAGAGCAGGCCAGGAGCTCCCAGGACACCCCATGGGCTGAGCGGAGCGGCCCTGGAGATTCTGGGGCCCCATCTATCCCGAAGGGTTGGCTGCTCAAAGCTGAGGATCTCTGTCCTGCCAGCCTGCTGCTTGGCTTGTCTACCTATGGTCTGCCATGGGGCAGAACCATCCACCCTGATCATACCTCAAGCTGATGGTGACCCTGGCCTCCAGCCTAGTTGGGCCCCAGCCCACCCAGCTCAGAACCTCTCTCCCTCTCCTGCTGTTTCTGGTTCTTTTCTCTCATCTTCCTCTCCTCTCCCCCTGGGTCCTCTATGACCTGAATCCTCAGATTACCTCCCCTGTTATCTTCTCCCACATCTCTCCATTGGTTATTGTATTTATCAGCTCTTTTCCCTCCATTGCTGCCACACCTCATCTCCAGAGAACGAAAGCTTCCTACAGGCCAGAATTTGTGTTGTCCCGGCATTTCCTGTGCTTAATAAAGGGTTGCCGTGTGAAACGGAATACCATTTCTGTCTTCTCCCTTTAGGATGGAGCTTAGATTGCCCATTCTCCGAGCTCTGTACTCTCTGGACAAGGTTCTCCATGGGAGTCCGGGAATCACCACCAAGATCTCCAAGCCCATCATCTGTCTACATCCATTCTCTTGGTCTCTGCCTGGGGCTTCCTGCTTCTTTCTCCTAGTATCTACTAGCCACCTGCCCACAGACCAGCCCTTCCTCAGTCTCTCTCCTGACCGCCAGTCTTACATTTCCAACTGCCCATTGGATGTTCCAGAGACGTCTTAAACCCAATATGTTCCCAACAGACCTCAGCTCTTCCCTACAACCAAAAGCAGGTAGGTGGCACAGTAAAAAGAGTGGGGGACCAAGAGTCAGGAAAACCTGAGTTCAGATCCAATCTCAGACCCTTAACTAACTGTATGACCCTGGGCAAGTCACTTAGCTTCTGCTTGCCTCAATTTCCTCATCTGTAAAATGGGGACAATAATAGCAAGGTTAAGGATTGAACATATTTGTATAGATCTTAGTCCCTTCTTTCCATATCCTTCCCTTCCCTTTTTCCCCCTTCCCTTCCCTTTCCTTCCCTTTCTTTGTCCAGTCTGGTAGCCAGGAGGCACTTAATAAATGTTTGTTCATCAATTAACGATCAACTGATTAACTGCTTCAGTGAAGTCCAATGGAAAGAGCTGGGTCTCTGAAGCCAAGGATCTGAGCATTTCTCCAAGGTTGCTTCACTTCTGTGCAGAGCTGGGGTCCCTGGTAGTTCTCACAAAGAGATAAATTGGTCCAAGTGGCTCATTTCCCCTTTTGGCTTGCCCTGTGCCTTTTAGACATGTTTCCTTGTAAGCTAGGGCAACCAGTCCTGTGACTCAGGAAGTTCCCCGTTCTGCTGACTCTACCTTCATCCCTAACTGCACCCTTGATTTTATCCCTGACTATCTAGGCCCTGTGTTCTGTCTATGCTTGTAGATCTAGAGCGGTCACTGAGTCCAATCTCCTTATATTACAGCTGGGGAAACTGAGGCTCCAGAAAGCAAAGGGAAGATCAGGGTCTCACAATTAGTAAAGAACAGAGTTGGGATCTCAACTCAGGATCTGACTCAACCCAGTAGGTCTGAAACTCAGGAAAAAACAAAAGTTGATGACAGAGATGTGGGAATCTGATCCATGGAAAGGACAGATACTAGGTTCCCTGAATTCATCATTTCTTCAATTTCTAATGATACAATGCTACTCTACTGTACTTCACAAAGCAGGAGCTCCATGAGTACTTTGCTGACTTCACACAGGTCCTTTCATTGGGTCAACCCTCTCTGGGGAATGAACGCCCACTAGGCTTCCATGCTTCGCTTTGGCCCACTTTTGCTGTAAATAATGTAGGTATGGGAGGCCTTTCACTGGTTTGGGGGCTCTGTCTAGTAGTAGTTTCACTGGGCCAGAAGGCACCATCCTTCTAGCACCTTCTTTGGTTGGATTCCCAACCATGTCATAGCTCTACCCATAGGGTATTCATGTGTCTTTCTTAGGATTGTGATTTTCTCATTGTGTCAGCTTTGCCAATCCTATGGAAGTGAAATGACACCTCTGAGCTTTAAAAAACGTACATTTCTATTAATATTAGAGCTTTGGTTCTTTCTGTGGTTGTTAGCAGTTTGCATTTCCTCTTTTAGAAACTGCTTGTCAGAGCTCTTAATCACTTACCATTGGAGAATAGCTTTGGGTTTGTTTGTAGGTCATCGAGGCTATGGGAGTTAATGAGATAAACAAGAAAGTGTGGAAGGAAAGAGGATCCAGGACAGAGCTGTAAGATATTCCCATTGTAATGGGCATGATATGAATGATGAGTCAGTAAAGGGGACTGGGAAGGAATGGCCAGACAGATAGAAGGAAAGCGAGAGACAAAACTACAGAATCCAAGATTGGAGGAGACTTCAGAATCTGTCCTGGTCAGTGACCAACCCCAGTACCAATATGATCCTCACTGTAGCAGATACAAAAAATAATGAGCCATCATCTCTGTAAAGGACCCCCCAGGGATAAAGAAATCTAGGGATCCTGGAGCACAAACCCATGATGCCCAGAAACAGAATCCTATGAGCTGTCTACTAAGAGCTTAGAGCCATGGGTCTGTCGTATTCCTCATCCAGGAAATTTTGCCCTTCTAATGCATCCTGCCGTCATGATCACATTGGTAGGAGCATGGCACTGCCAACTCATATTCACCTTGCAGTCTACTAAAATCCCAGAGGTTTTTCAGAACGCTAACTGTACTTCTTAAAACTTGTCCTGGAGAAGTCCATGATTTATCCCATTTTGGAAGACTTTACATTTCTGCTGAATAAATTTTATATTATTGGCTTCAGCCCTTCAAGATCTGACTCTGCCTTCCAGTAGGTAAGCTCTCCCACCCAGCTTAGTGGTATCTAATCAATCTAATGAGCAGACCATCAGTATCTGCATTTGAGTTGGTCATAAAAATGTTCAACGGTGCAGGACCCGCACAGATCCAGGGGATGGAGACTCTCCACTGGAGACCTCCCGCCACATGACACTACACTGTTATTATGGGTTATTGGACTACTCTGACTCCTGCCATCCAACTTGTTCTGAATTGATCTGATTTCATTATCATCTGACCCAGCTTCTCCCTAAGAATACTAGGAGATATTGTACCAAGATCTTTGCCCAGCCAAGTGCAATCCACAGCATTTCCTCAGTTTGGAATACTGCCAAAAATGAAAATGAAGTTGGTCTGGCATCATCTGTGTGGCTGAAGCCAGGTTAGCTCTTTGGAGCCACTGCTTTCCTTTCTAAATGTTTGACGACCATTCCTTTAATAAACCCTTCTGGAACTTTCCTAGGAATCAAACTCACTGTGTTCTTTTCTTTTTTTCTGAAAAAAAAGGGGGACAACATTTACCCTTTGGTAATCTTATGCCACCTTCCCATTTTTCAAAATCTTTCAACTGTCTCTGACAATGACTCAGCATAATAACTGTCAGTTCATTTAGGATGCAAGGATGGAGTTCATATGGGCCAGGAGACTTGAACCGTCCCAGAGCAGTTGGGGCTTCTCTTATTATCTCCTTATCTTGGGGAGCAACTCACTGTGAGTCATTTTTGTTTTGTTATTTCTAGTGCAAAGAGCATTCTTTGTGGCAGAGGAAACAGAAATAAAACAGGAAGTGAGTAGCTCTAGGTTTTCGCCCTTTGCAGTTTTTATTTTCTTCTCCTTTCTTAGATTCTCTCTTTCTTCCCTCCCTCTTTCTTCTCCCTCCTTTTCTTCCCTAAGAGAGATGGCTCTGGATGGCACAGTATATAGAGCACTGGAATCAGAGTCCATGAAACCTCGTCTCTCATCTCCTCTCAGCCTCAGATTCCTCATCTGTAAAAGGGGAATGATAATGCCTCATACAAAGCTGGGTTCTTGTCCTGGTTCTCGGAAAAAACCAAAATGACCTTACTATGTTAGAGACGAGTTACAGTGTGTTCAACTGTGGTTGATTAGACCAAAAGGACCTTGGACTGCTTTGCCACAGGTCAGGCACAAATGGTTCATGAGGACATCTGGGGTGGGCACACTAGACTTGCACATCTCCTGTTTCCTTTGACCTGTTTCCATTCTGCCTTGCTCATAGAGAACTGTGGTCTCTCTGTTGGGGGCATCTCATGCTGGACAGTCCTGGCCAGTGTTTCTCATGCTGCAATCAATTCCAAAGTTCTTAAGAGAGACCTTCAAGGGCAGCTAGGTGGTACAGTGGATAGAGCACTGGCCCTGGATTCAGGAGGACCTGAGTTCAAATCTTGCCTCAGACACTTTTGGGCAAGTCACTCAACCCCATTGCCTTGTAAAACAAAACAACAAAAAGGACAAAACAAGAGAGACCTTCAGGGTGTTCTGGAACATGAGCCTTTTATGAGTTCTCCATAAGATAGTTTTGTTGGTAAGATTATATTTGTCATTCCACCAACCTGACCAGTCCATCATAGTTGCACTCTTCATAGTAATGTTGGAATGTTTGACAATTTAGCTCAAGAAAAGACCTGGGTGCCTGGTATGTTCTTTCAGGTGGTCTTCAGAATCTTCCTAAGACAATTTAAATGGAAGCCATTCAGTTTCCTGACATAGTGCTGGTAGACTGTCCAGGTGTCACAGACATACAGCAATGAGATCAGCACAGTGGCTCAGAGGACCTTCAATTTGGTAGTCAATGTAAAATCTCTTTTCTCCTACATTTTCCTTCACAGCTTCCTCAATACTCAGCTAGCTCTGGCATTGATTTGTGTCAGCTTCATTATCAATGTGTCCCTCCCTGGAAAGTATATGCCAAGGCAAGTGAACTTATCTACAGTATTCAAAACTTCTCCATTTGCTGGGTTTTTTTATTTTAGGTTTTTTGCAAGGCAAATGGGGTTCAGTGGCTTGGCCCAAGACCACACAGCTAGGTAATTATTAAGTATCTGAGACCGGATTTGACCCCAGGTACTCCTGACTCCAGGGCCAGTGCTTTATCCATTACACCACCTAGCCTCCCCTCCATTTGCTGTTAATTATGGATCCAAGTATGGCTAGTGTGGTACTTGACTGGAGGCCAAAATTAGCACAAGTGACAGAGAATCAAGCCTTACTCTGTTGCCCTTCTTTAAGGGCACAGTCATCTGCAAACAAAAAATCATGTACCAACTCTCCCTCGACTTTGGTTTTGGCTTGTAGCTTTTTTAAGTTAAATAATTTACTACCAGTGCAGTAGTTAATATTTCAGTAGTTGATAGATGCCATTTCCATCCTCGTTAAACATATCCAGCAACATCTTGGGAACATCATGTTCAGATGTTTCAGTCCACTGGAAACTGGGAAAGCACCAGAACATCTTTCATTATCCATCACCTGGGCAAGCATGGTACCATGGAACTGATGTACAATACTGACGAACTTCTTCAAACCACCATATTTTGCCATGATTTTCCACAAGTCCTCATGATTGACAGTATCAAAGGCCTTGGTCAGATCTACAAATGCTGTGTACAGACCTCTGTTCTGCTTCTGCCATTTCTTCTGGATTTCTGGGGTAGCAAACACCATATCAACCATTATCTGAAGCCACATTAACTCTCAAGTAGATGACTATTTTCTAGGTTAAGGATTAGTCTATTAAAGAGGACTCTGGCAAGAATCTTGCTGACAATGACTAAGAAAGAAGACCTCCCCTTTCCTGCTTTTCCCCTATAATTGTCACAAGACAATTTCCTGCTTTTCCTTTGGAGACATCTTGGAACTCCTGGGGGATAACCTCTTGATACCATATAACCTGTAAAATTTGAATCAACTTTTGGCTGAGCAATGGACCCTCCACCTTGTAGGCCTCAGCTGGAATAGAATCAGCACCAGCTGCTTCGCCCCATGAAAGGAGCCTCATGGCATTCAAAAACCTCTTTTTCAGTTGAAAGTTTGGTTAGAGAGAGATTGACTTCAACTTGAGGTAAACAGTCAATATCTTCAGCATTGGTTGATGACAGTCTGTTGAGAACACTATGGCAGTCTTCATACCATCTCTCCAGGATCATGTCCTTATCGCTAATCAATATGGCTCCATTGGCATTGAGTCGTTGAGACATTGGTCTTTGGTCTTCAAGGCATTGTCAAAGTACTTTGGACAGTTACCGCCAAATTGAATTTCATCTGCCTTTTCACTAAGCCAAGAATCCTGGAACTCCCTAAGCTTCACTTGTACTTTACTTTTTTTTTCCTTTTTAAAACACAGGTCACCTTTATTTTGTCAACAAAAATGATGCTTTCTACCACAATTATTTTTATTTCTTTTTTTTTTTTAGGTTTTTGCAAGGCAATGGGATCAAGTGACTTGCCCAAGGCTACACAGCTAGGTAATTATCAAGTGTCTGAAACCAGATTTGAACCCAGGTACTCCTGACTCCAGGGCAGGTGCTCTATCCACTGTGCCACCTAGCTGCCCCTATTTTTATTTTATTTATTTATTTTTTTAGATTTTTGCAAGGCAAATGGGGTTAAGTGACTTGCCCAAGGCTACACAGCTAGGTAATTATTAAGTGTCTGAGACCAGATTTGAATCCAGGTACTCCTGACTCCAAGGCCGGTGCTTTATCCACTGTGCCACCTAGCTGCCCCTTATTTTTATTTCTTAATCATTGATTAATGACAGTTTGAAGCAATAAGCTAATCAGTTCAAAAATCAGATCCTTTATACATGGTTTAAGGAGAATAAGAGCTTTGTCAAACACAAGATTTATACTGAACCATTATAATATGTTTTCATGACCCTTCAGAACAGACAACTGTGGCTTAAAAAACGTGATCAAAAACACTGGAAAAAACAACATAAATAATTGCAGGCACCTGGAATTAATATGAATTTAAAAATAATAAAATGCTTTCACATTCTCTCTGAGAGCATCTGTTCAAATTATCAGTCTGCAAAACATAACACCATACACTGCAAGTTACAGAGGGAGTCTTCAGTGAAAGGCTGTTGCTTCCATATGTCTTCACAATTAGTTTGACCCTTCTAAAAACTAACTACTTGAATGCTTTATAAGGAGAGATTATGGTTTCTATCAGACTCAAAAGATATTTACATAGTTGACTTTTTAAAGGTGGATATTGCAGTTATTATTTAGTTGGCCATTGTTACTTTTTTAATCACTGAACTATTTACCTTCTAATATAAAGAAAATATCTTTTGCATGCAATATAGTCCTTTGTAAACATTTACAAAAATAAATATATTTAAACAACATCAAGAAAATATTGCATTCATCAAAATGTCTTCTTTGGCAAAAAGGAATAAATATTCTTTCAATTATATGCAGATTTGCATTCATTTTTAGAACTAAACATATGAATGAGAACTATATCCTTACCATTCTTTACAAAATTCTAGTCAATCATATGTCTGAAATAATTAAAAATGATGTAATTAGGATTTATGCATTCCTATTATGCCTATTTCTTTTTTGTTTTCTTTTTTAAGTTTTTGCAAGGCAAATGGGGTTAAGTGGCTTGCCCAAGGCCACACGGCTAGGTAATTATTAAGTGTCTGAGGTGGGATTTGAACTCAGATTCTCCTGACTCCAGGGCCGGAGCTCTATCCACTGTGCCAACTAGCTGCCCCTGCCTATTTTGTTATGACAGTAATGGACATCTATATAGAATTTCAAAGTGTGCCAAATATTTGGTATATTTTATTTCCATCTCCTCACAAACCTCTGAGTCATTATCCCCATTTTATAGATACGGAATCTGAGCTCATAAAGATAACATGATTTACCCATTTATCCATTCGAACCCAGATTTTCCTGATCCGAAGTCCAGTACAATATAATTATAGCACATTTTGAATTTCACAATCCTCACAAAAGATATTATACTTTTTGAAATCAGTATTTGCTGAATGTATTATTTTAAAAATCAGTTTCAGTGTTCAAATGAAACTGGTCTTCTACTTTAAAGCCCTTTTGGAAACTCCTCATTTTATTTTCTTCAAAAATATTCTGCAGATGCAGCCTCTGAGGCTGAGATGCAACAAAGGATGGATGGATTCTCTGCTGCTTGTACTCATTTTGGTCTAACAATGAACACCAAGAAAACCCAGGTGCTCCATCAGCCAGCACCACACCATCCATCTGTGGAACCATGGATGACAGTAAATGCAGAAGTTTTGAGGACTATGGACAAGTTGACCTCCCTTGGCAGTGTCCTTTCCAAGGAGGTCCACATTGACAATGAGGTTGATGCTCGCATTGCCAGAGCTAGCTCAGTATTCAGGATGCTCTGAAAGAAAGTGTGTGAGAGAGAAGAAACTGAAGGTCTATGGAGCTGTTGTGCTGACCTCATTGCTGTATGCCTGTGAAACCTGGACAGTCCACCAGCGCCATGTCAGGAAACTGAATGGCTTCCATTTATATTGTCTTAGGAAAATTCTGAAGATCACCTGGCAGGAGAAGAGACCAGACCCTGGGGTCCTTTCTTAGCTAAACTGCCTAGCATTCCAATATTCATTACTACAGAGAGTGCTACTACGATGGGCTGGACACATTGCTAGAAGGCCAGACATAACCTTGCCAAAAAACTTTTATGGAGAACTCACATAGGGCAAGCACTCACAAGAGGGTCAAAAGAAGCAACACCGACACACTCTGAAGGTCTCATTGAAGAGCTTTAGAATTGATTGTACAGGGGCAGTTAGGTGGCGCAGTGGATAGAGCTCCGGCCCTGGAGTCAGGAGTACCTGAGTTCAAATTTGGCCTCAGACACTTAATAATGACCTAGCTGTGTGGCCTTGGGAAAATCACTTAACCCCATTGCCTTACAATAAATAAATAAAATATATTTTTTAAAAGAATTGATTGTACAGCAGGGGAGACACTGGTGCAGGATCATCCAGCATGGTGTGCCCTCATCAATGAGAGGGCTGTGCCCTATGAGAAGGGCAGAATTGAAGCAGCTCAAAGGAAACGTGGCATTTGAAAGTTTAGAGTACCCACCCCAGGTGTTCACATGTGTTCACATAGACTATCTGTGCCCAACCCGTGGTACAGCATTCCGAGCTCCTATTGATCTTATCAGTCACAGTTGGACACCCTGTAATTTGTTTCAAATATAGTGATATCATTTTTGGTCTTCTTCAATAAAGGACAAGAACCAACCAACTCAAAGGGATCTATGATTTTATCTAATGAGGTGTGCAATCCATCCATGCCTTATCATCCTGTCATACTTCATCCATATCTACCCACAAATTTCCCACAAAGAATACACGCAATATATTGGGGATCTCCCTAGCTTCTTACTGATATTGTGAGGTACCAACAGGATCACATTAGCTCACCACTAATGATGGGGCTTTTTGCCACATAGACCATCATTATCTTCACTCTTTTCTTCATCATACACCATTCTCCCCATCTCTCAAGTGATTCAGTTGGGAGTTTCAAAAGTGTTTCTCACGCTACTAACCTCCAACTGAAGGGAATAATAAAATCCTTTTCCTTTTCCTTTCATAGAAGCTAAATATTAGCTGGACACACCTCCCTATTGCTTTAATTTTGTCCCTTTCAGCATCTTTCTACTCCACCTTGGGAAGGAAGGGCAAATGTTCAATCCTTTTCTCTTTCTTCCAGTAGGTTTATACTACTATGTTTACAGATTATTGAAGAGCTTCATAAACCTTTTTTTTTTTAGGTTTTTGCAAGGCAATGGGGTTAAATGTCTTGCCCAAGGCTACACGGCTAGGTCATTATTAAGTGTCTGAGGCTTGACTTGAAATCAGGAACTCCTGACTCCAGGGCCGGTGCTCTATCCACTGCACCGCCTAGCTGCCCCATAAATCTTTGAATAGAGGACAAATAATCCTAAAATTAGCACATTGTCCCCAAGGGTCTAGTGCTAGTTGGCTATCTTTGGCCTGAAGTAAAATTACTCATTTCCAAATAAAAATAGCTGGTCATTACAGGCATTTCGTGAGTTTGAAGATCAGGTCTAGGGATATATTTTTATATTATCATCATTAGTAAGATCATCAAAAGACATAGAAAAGGGGGCAGCCAGGTAGCACAGCGGATAGAGCACCGGCCCTGGAGTCAGGAGGACCTGAGTTCAAATTCGACCTCAGACAATAATGACCTAGCCGTGTGGCCTTGGGCAAGCCACTTAACCCCATTGCCTTGCAAAAACAAAACAAAAAACAAAAACAAAAAAGACATATAAAGAGTGCTAAATATATAAAAGTTCCTTCCCTTTAGGAACCCAGAATCTAATTGGACAGAAAGGTATATACATCAGAAGATAGATAATAATATGAAAGAGAATAGGGTGAGTCTTCTAACAATCAAAATAGGACATGCGTTCAGCCTATTGCTAAGAAAAGATAAGTTAGAACTTTGGCATCTTTCTATATTTTAAAATATTGAGAAAAAAATCTAAATATACCTTAGTAATGGATTGAAATACAGTTCACTCCGTCACTTAAGTCTGACCATCGATATTGTGAATTCTAAAGTTTCTCTCATCATAGCATCAAAACAATGAATCAGGGTACTTTTGACAGGTCCTCCATAAGTCTACAACCACCTTCATAAATAGCATATCTTCTTTGATGTAGGTGTTCTTAGGAGTCTTCAGAGTAGAATGTACCTCAAAGAGAGGACAGCCAGATACAATGCTCATCTCTCCATCAGATCTTTTAAAGCTACTGCTATTGGGATCAGCCTGGAACATCTCCATAATGTGGTTCTTTTTTCTACTCTGGTTCAAAAACAGTATGGTAACCTTCTGCTTGAAAGGTCATTGCAACAATGAGCCAACTTCCCCTTTCATCACCACAAAATATAGAGATAAATACGACTCTTTACCTAAACCATATCCATTCAAGTAAGCTCTTGCAACAATCAATAGCCACAGTGGCTAGTGTAGAGAGGTTGGCTAAATATGGACACTGTGGATCCTTCTATTCTCTATTTTTCATCTTGTAGTCTGTCACCTTCCGTATCATTTTGCTATTATAATTTAAAGGTCAAAAGGTGAACCCTAGGTAAAAAGGAAGATGGCACTATTAAATGGAAGTGACTACAAAGAAAGCTCTTTATTCATGGAAGAAATGGTGGGATGGGTCCAAATAGACTTCAGCAGTGGGGTAGTGGGGAGAGCAAATCTTTTTATAGGGTATTGGATATAGGAGGCAGGGTGATATGGTTTCTGTAGAGACTGGGAGGCATTGGGATCTCCATGGAGGATGTGTTTTGTTTGGGGGTTCATCAAGGTGAGATTGTGTGTTGTTTGGAGTTTCTATAGAGGTTAGAATTCACGTCCTTAGAAAGGATAATCAATGGGACTCTACTGGGCAAAAATGAAACTCAGTCCTGGATCCAATGGTACCCTCTCACATTTTCAATTCTTTTTCATTTTTATTCAGTTGGTCTTTATGGACATTAATGTGGGCATCACGTCTGTTATTTGACCCTTCAATGTGTCCAGTCTCTGGTCATAGGTTTCCAGCGAAGTGGCCAGAAGTCACTTTATAGTATCAATTGTATTCATCAGAGGTCTTAGCGTTTCCAACCAAACATATTTATCAATGTGTCTGGCAAAAACTTGGGTACTTTTTGGCAAGTTACCATTTTTGCCAAATAGCTATACAAGCTGCCTAACTCCTTTTCAAATTTCTTCACAGTTTCACTTAACTGTTGAATTTTGCTTTCTTTTAATTCTAAATTCTTATGCAAATCAGAAATGTTTTTCTAATCTGGAATTCTTTTCTAAAACCAGGAACATGTATTCTCTGAAGGCAGAATTCTCATGTCCTTTATAGGAGACCATAATGCTTTTGGAGCATTCCACCTCAGGACATATAGTAATATGTTCAGGAACTTTAATTCTTGGAATATTTTGTAAACAATTATTGGAACAAGATACAGGGGACACAGGGCAAGATTTTTCCTTGGTGATTCTGTAAATTGCCTACCACCATATCCTTTTTGTAATATTGGCATGTTTCCTCTCAAAAATGACAGTACAAACCTAAGTGGTCTTTCAAATATTTTTTTTTTTAGATTTTTCAAGGCAATGGGGTTAAGTGGCTTGCCCAAGGCCACACGGCTAGGTAATTATCAAGTGTCTGAGGTCAGTTTTGAAGCCAGGTACTCCTGACTTCAAGGCCGGTACTCTATTCACTGTGCCACCTAGCTGCCCCCTTTCAAATCTTTTTGAAGGACTCTTTCCTGACAATAGTCTTAAAACATTGCACAGACTAAAATAAATACCGAAGAAGGTGATCCTAAAACACATATTAATATGACTTAGTATTGCCCCAGAAGCATCTTAGTAGCACAGCAAAGAGTGCTTTTGCAAAAAAAAAACTGTTTTAAGTTGAGGATCTCTTGTTTTCAGCAATTATCTTTATTTTGTTTTTGTAACTGATATTTTATTTTTCCAATTACATGTTATCAAAGTATTTCAACATTCTTCCACATGCATATACATATTTATAAGTTACATGATTTCCTTACACCCTCCCTTCCCACCCACTCCCCACCCTCCTCCCCTTGGCAGTGAACAGTTTGTGTTTAACATTTTTAGAGATTAGTCATTTTTTGTCTGAGGAATTAGGATTAAGGGAATAGAAAGAATGCCATGATATAGGAAGGAAAAACATAAGAGAAATTTTTTAAAAAGTGAACATAGTGTTTATTTAGATTTTGTAGTTTGTTTTTATTTTTGTTTTGTTTTTCTGTGTCTGGATGTGGATAGCATTGTCCATGTCTCCTAGTCTCTGAACTGCATCCATTAAAACTGATTAACTCGGGGGGCAGCTAGGTGGCACAGTGGATAAAGCACCGGCCTTGCAGTCAGGAGTACCTGGGTGTTCAAATCTGGTCTCAGACACTTGATAATTACCTAGCCGTGTGGCCTTGGGCAAGCCACTTAACCCAATTTGCCTTGCAAAAAAAAAACAAACACCTTAAAAAACCCCAAAACTGATCAACTCATAATGTTGTTGTTTTGGTTTTTGCAAGGCAATGGGATTAAGTTCCCCAAGGTCACACAGCTAGCCAATTATTAAATTCAGAGGTTGAATTTGAACTCAAGACCTCACTGCCTAGCATAGCGTGTTCTCATCAGTGAAGGAGCCACACTCTTTGAGGAAGGCAGAATTGAAGCAGCCCAAAGGAAATGTGACATCTGTAAGTTTGGAGTACTCACCAGGGGTGCACATGGACTGCTTGTGCCCAATTTGTGGTAGAGCATTCCAACCTCCTATTGGTCTGATCAGCCACAATTGGATCCACTGTCATTTGACTCAAGCATAGTGATGTCATTTTACTCTTCTTCAACCACAAGAATAAGAACCAACCATTAGATGTCAATATTAGGAGAATGCATCCAGGGAATTTTACTGCATTTAGGTAAATAGAAGATGGTGTTTGTGTTGAGGTCACGAGGTGAGCAAGTCTTCAGTGGTAGGTGACCATTGCTGTTGCTATTTCCACTCCACTCCTTCCAAGAACTTCCCTGCCATGTCTGGTAGTCGGAGCCTACTCTAGAATTAAAGTTACCCAGAATTATGAGCTTATCGTCTTTTGGTACATGGATGATAAGGTCTCTAGGTCTTTATAAAATTTTTCTTTAACCTCTTCAGGGCTTGTCATGATGATGGTGGCATGACATTTTCCTATAAATGGTCATCTCATTGTCATGAGCCTGGCATTCACTCCTTTTGGTAGGCATTCTAGTTTGTTGACCGAATTGGTTTTGATCACAAAACCTACCTCTTCTTGGTGCTTTCCTTCACTGCTGTCCTTCATTCCAGAACAATGGGTGTTCAACTCCAACTGCAGTAAGCTGGCAGGCAATCTACCAACCTTGTTTCACTCGTGGCTGCTCTTTGGATATGGTACCTGCTGAATTCTCTTGCAACAAGAGCTGTTCATCTTTCAGGTCTATTTGATCTTATGTTGTCTATGAGTATGTGCACATTCCTTGATCACATTCACTCAGGAGCTTGCCAAATCTCACTTCCAGTGAGATGACCCTGTGTGAAGGGTTGTGATTTCAGTATAAGGACCTGCTGCTTCAT
Source organism: Macrotis lagotis (assembly GCF_037893015.1). Classification (NCBI taxonomy): domain Eukaryota; kingdom Metazoa; phylum Chordata; class Mammalia; order Peramelemorphia; family Peramelidae; genus Macrotis; species Macrotis lagotis. The sequence goes on from NC_133658.1 coordinate 915,723,227, forward strand.
CGCTTTACCATTGCCAGTTGACACAGGATTTTGAGATAGGAATGGTAAAATGGTATGGGTGATTTTCTTTTAACTCACAAAGAATTGGAATTAAGTGAGGCAGAGAAGACAACTGGAGATGACTCAGGATGTCTAACCATGGTCTAAGTGCTCTACGTTCCTGCTTCTCTTGTCTTCCTGACCTTTGGAACAAAGTTCTATTTGACTGGGGGGAGTCTTCACATCTTTAGGGTAGATCTTCTCTAACTCACTAACAGGTTTGAAGACCCCTTGGTTTCCCCCAACCTGATGAAGACTGGCTGCCTGAATGGGTGGGGTTTGGCAGCTGTGCATCTTACGGCTTCTTGGAGCCACAGGTGAGAGTAAGGTAGCTCAGGTGGATACCAAAAGTGAATGAGTAGCCCAGAACAGGGCATAGCAGCTCTCATACCAGAGATGCTAGTCTTCCCTGAACACCCCATCCACCCCAGTGGGGAAATATGTTCCCATATAAAAAAGACTGGGGAAAAAATTTGCAACAATGTCTGATAAAAGATATGTAATTTGTAAGACTGAGAGTCATTCTGTAGGAGATAAATGGTCAAAGGATATGAGTAGCCAATTTTTAAAGGAAAAAAAATCTCAGCTATGAAAATCATATATATTTTAAAAGGTTACAACAATTATTAGAGAAATTCCATTTAAAGCAAATAGTACATTCTTACTTGTACCCATCAGACTGGCAAAGATAACAAAAGAAGAAAATGACAAATGCTGAAAGGGCTATGGGCAAATGGTTCTACCTATGCATCTTTTGGTTGAGCTATGAATGGGTACAATACAGTGAGTATGTTGTGGAAAACAATTTGGATCTGTGCCCAGAGAGCTACCAAACTGGCATGGTCTCTTGGAGCATATTAGGCTTATGCCTTGACAAAAATTAGAGAGAAAAATGGCCTTATAGAACCCACAAATTGGAAACCAGGGGGTTGTTTTTGGGCAATGGCTAACCAAGTTCTAGTATATGAATGTAATGGAATATAATTGTGCCATAAGAAGAAGAGTTTTAAAGGAAATTGGGAAGACCTTTATGAACTGATGCAGAGCAAAGTGATCAGAATTAGAACAATTTTGCAATGATAACAATGTTAGATAAACAATATAAATATTGTTACCTAGAATTTAATTTAAAAATGAAAGACCGTGTCACATTCATATCTTTAGTATTCACTAGGACTGCAATATTCTTTCATGAAAGAGGAACCCAAAAGGTTGAGTTCTGGATGCAGTGGGAGACTTTGGTCTTTTAAAATATCATGGAGTAAGACAATGGAAAACACATGATCCTAATTTAGAATTGTGGGTGGTAGCCAGAATCCAAAGAGAATTTAAAGTACCTTGAGTTAATATAAACTGCAAAAAAAGCTCCAACTATCCCATGGGAAAGCTTGCTCATGGCCCTGGCAACATTCTTCCTTTGTTCTGTTTCTATTTACTATCTGGCCTGACCTGTGGCAGGTGCAGAGATCTGCCATATTACTTTGTCCTGTTGCTGTCCAGGGTGACTGACCTCTTGTAAATAAACTTCCCCAACTAACTTAATTAACCCAGTAAAACCTATTACTCTCCAAGCTGGCATGGGCCATTTTTTTCTTCCATATCTCGGTACTTTCTCAGAGGGTGTGTCTATAACTGAAATAATTAGGGTAGAACAGAGTTGCCTCCTAACAAGTACTTGTCCCTAGAATATTCTAATCATACTGGGACACTAATGCATTGTTGGTAGAGTTGTGACCCGAAGAGCAATTGGGAATTATGCTCAAAAGACAGTAAAATTGTGCATATCCCTTTGATCCAACAATACCACTACTAGTTCTGTATGCCAAAGAGATCACAGGGGCAGCTAGGTGGCACAGTGGATAGAGCACCGGCCCTGGAGTCAGGAGGACCTGAGTTCAAATCCGACCTCAGACACTTAACAATTGCCTAGCTGTGTGGCCTCGGGCAAGCCACTTAACCCCATTGCCTTGCAAAAACCTAAAAAACAAAAAGATCACAAAAAAGGGGAAAGGATTCACATGTACAAAAATATTTATAGGTGCTCTTTTTGTAGTGGCTAAGAACTGGAAATTAAGGGAATGGCTATCAACTGGGGAATTACTGAACAAACTGTAGTATATGAATGTAATGGAATATTATTGTTCTATAAGAAATGACAGGTTGACAGATTTCAGAAAGACCTGGAAAGATTTAAATGAACTAATGCTGAGTAAAGTGAGCAGCATTTAACAGCAGCATTGTATGATGATCAGTATCATACCTTCTCAGTATTATAGTGACCAAAGCCAAATTTTTTTTTTAGATTTTTCAAGGCAATGGGGTTAAAGTGGCTTGCCCGAGGCCAACACAGCTAGGTAATTGTTAAGTGTCTGAGGTCGGATTTGAACTCAGGTCCTCCTGACTCCAGGGCCGGTGCTCTATCCTCTGAGCCACCTAGCTGCCCCTCACCAAAGCCAATTCTAAAAGACTTATGAAGGAGACCATCATCCACATCTAGAGACTATAGAATCTGAACATAGTTCAAAGCATACTATTTACACTTTCTTAAATTTGTTTTTAGCTTTTTCCTTCTCATGGTTTTTCTTTTTTTTGCTTTGATTCTTCTGCCACAGCTCATGTTAAATTTTGCCAAGCCAAGAAAACAGGTTCTCCATCAGCCAGCACCATACCATCCTTAGGTAGAATCGTGGGTTATAGCGAATGGAGAAGTTCTGAATATTGTGGATAAATTCACTTCCTTTGGCAGTGTCCTTTCCATGGAGGCATTACCAGAGCTAACTCAGTGTTTTGGAGGCTCTAAGGGAAACTGTAGGAGAGAAGAGGTATTAGACTAACTACCAAACTGAAGGTCTACCGAGTCATTATGTTGACCTCATCGCTGTATGCCTGTGAAACTTGGTCAGTCTCCCAACTATGTAGGAAACTGAATGGCTTCCATTTAAATTGTCTTAGGAAGATTCTGAGAATCACCTGGCAGAAGACCCCAGACACTGAGGGCCTTTCTCCAACTAAACTGCCAAATTGAAATGTTACTACAGAGAGGGCAACAATGATGGACTGGTCATGTTGTTCAAATGCCAAACATACTCTTGTCCCAAAGACTATCGTATAGAGAACTCCCACAGGGCAAATGCTCACAAGGGGGGGGGGGGTCAGAAGAAGTGATACAGGGCCACCCTGAAGGTCTCTCTCTTTTTTTTTTAAAGAAAGACTTCATTTATTTTGAGATTTACAATTTTCCCCCATTCTTTCTCCCCCCCCCCCCCCCGAAGGCATTCTGTTAGTGTTTACATTGCTTCCATATTATACATTGACCTCAGTTGAATGTGATGCCTGAAGGTCTCTCTTAAGAAGTTTGGAATTGATTGTGCAGCATGGAAGATGCTGGCGCAGGACCACCCAGTATCTTACCCTCATCAATGAGGCTATTGTACTCTATGAGCAAGACAGAATGGAAACAGCTCAAAGGAAAGGTGAGATGTGCAGGTTCAGTGCTCCCCAACCCAGGTGTGCATTCCAAGCTCCTTTCAAACTACTCACCCATAGTCAGACACACTGAAACTTGTCTGTAATATAATGATGTCATTTTGGTCTTAGATAATGAACAAAACCCAACCAACCAATATGGAAATATGTGGAACAAGATTGTACTGTATAGGGTCTATCAGATAACTTGCTATTTTGGGCAGGGCAACAGAAGCCTGGGAGGGAGAAAACTTTACAAAAATGATTGTTGAAAACTATCTTTAGATATAATTGGAGAAATAACTACTTTTTTTTTTTAAAACAAAGGTTACCTAGCTGTGTGGCCTTGGGCAAGCCACTTAACCCCATTTTGCCTTGCCAAAAAAAAAAAAAAAAAAGGTATTTTAGGACAGAATTCTGGGTTGTATACACAGCAGAAATAAAACAAATGTTGAAATGAAATTTTTTTTAACGTTGTAGTTGGCACTTAAAAAAAACCTCATTGATTGATTTCTTTGTAAGAATTGCAAGGTTTGTGCTTCATGTGGAAAAAGGGGTTCTCCCACCCAGCTCAGTGTATTTGAAGAATTTAAACCCTAGCAAATTTGGGGAGGATTGTGGGCATTGACTATCTATCTAACTCTGGAAAGAGCATGAGTCATGTCCTAGTAAAGACTGACAGCTTCCCAAGGGGTCTAGCCCTGCTGAAGGACTGTGGGAGAATTGTATTTTTAGGTTTGTTTTGGTTTTTCTCAAGGCAAATGGGGTTAAGTGGCCTGCCCAAGGCCACCCAGCTAGGTAATTATTAATTATTAAGTGTCTGAGGTCAGATCTGAACTCAGGTACTCCTGACTCCAGGGCCAGTGCCTTATCCACTGCACCACCTAGCCGCCCCTTGGTCTCTTTCCTTGATCCTTGAGCTCAGAAGCCTTGTGAACTTGGAAGGCCCAGCTGAGCTGCCATCTCTCCCCCTCCCCCCAATAGCCTACCAGCATCTTTTGGCTTAACTGATGGGAGTGTCTGCATCAAGAGCAAAGATCAGAATGGGTAAATGATGACAGCAATAATAATTTAGATAGCACTTCAAAGTTTACAAAGAAGAGATAACACATTATTATCTCATTTAATCCTTGCAATAACCCTTTGAACAGGAATGTACTGGCAAATGTTTTAACAAACAACTACCCCCAATGCTCCCCAAAAGAAAGTAAACTTTTCAGTTGAATTCGCAGATTAACATTTTTTTCCATCATTAAGTCTAGATACAAAGCAATAAATTAAACTTGAATTTGTGGTGTTTGAAGTATAATGATCATGCTGGAGGTTTAACAATCAGCTGTCTTTAAGTCCAGGACAAGCTGGTTCCAGATCTCTGCCGGTGAGGCAGGTGTTATTACAGTCATTTCACAGTTGAGGAAACTGAGGTAAACAGCAATTAGTTGACTTATCCAGATCCTCCTAAACCCAGTGAACTATGATACCTCCTGGTGGTCTCATGAGACATCTTTTTTTTGGTATTTTTAAAAAATGTTATTTATTTAAGGCAATGGGGTTAAGTGGCTTACCCAAGCCACACAGCTAGGTAATTTTTAATTGTCTGAGGTCCAATTTGAATGCAGGTTCTCTTGATTCCAGGGCCGGTGCTCTATCCACTGCACCACCTAGCCGCCCCTTTATGAGACATCTTTTTTTTTTTAGGTTTTTGCAAGGCAAATGGGGTTAAGTGACTTGCCCAAGGCCACACAGCTAGGTAATTAATTATTAAGTGTCTGGGACCAGATTTGAACCCAGGTACTCCTGACTCTAGGGCTGGTGCTTTTTCCACTGAGCCATCTAGCCTCCCCCTTTATGAAACATCTTGAAGAGAACATCACAGGGTTTTCCAGTTGCTGGGAGTTAACCCTTTAATCCCTAAGCTTGAGCCCACTTTCCCCTGCACTTTTGGGAAAGTATGAAGGATCTCTGTGGAGTTGATCATACTATCTCTACTTTAGCAAATTATCTTTTTCAAACACTACTTAGGTCTCATATCTGAGTAATCAATAATAAACTGATAACCATGAAGGGCAGCACACTGATAGGGGCTCGTGAGCCCTGTAGCTCTAGAAAGACCCTGGTCCCCCCAACCTCTTAGAATTATCTCTAGAATATTATGGGGGAGATGTAATAGCCTTGTTCTAGGGGATCTGATTGGTCAACATATTTGAGAGTTGTGTCCCTGTGCATTATTACTTCTTGGTAAGTTCCCACTGATTTACCATGTCTATCTGCTGACTAAGGTTTGAAGGCTCCACAGAGCTCAGCTCCAAACATGGAGAGTATGTAAATACCCAAAACTATTTGGTCTCTTGGCAGAGAAGTTGGCTGAAAAAAAAAAAACCTATAAGCAGGACTCAAATGGGAACAAACTCAGGGGACAGAGCACAAGTTCAAGAGAAGTTGGGAGATGTGGAAAGGTGTTTGTGACTTGTCTTCTCCCCTTTTGTTTTTCCCCAAGGGTTTTGTACTTTATGGAGAGACTGTGTACCATTTCATCAAAATCTTTCTGTAAGGGGACAGCTAGGTGGCACAGTGAATAGAATACCAGTCCTGGAGTCAGGAGGGTCTGAGTTCAAATTTGACCTCAGATGCTTATTTGCCTAGCTGTATGACCTTGGGCAAGTCAGTCTTAATCCCATTGCCTTGTTAAAAAAAATTTTTTTTTAAATCTTTCTGTGTAAGTGATCTCTCTTGTTCTTTCCCATCTTAGTACCAATTTAGGAGAAAAAGTGAGGAGAGAGACACAGAAAGAGGAATAGAGAAATAGAGACAGAAATAGAGAGAGATAGATAGATAGATAGATAGATAGATAGATAGATAGATAGATAGATAGACAGAGACAGAGACAGAGAAGGGGGCAAAAGGTAAAAGAGGGAAGGGGAGAGATAAGAAAAGGGAGACAGACAAAACAGAGGGAAATGTGGAATCACCATGGACAGCATATGCTGCCTACTGATGTCAGAACTTGGAAATGTAAGCTTCTAGTTGAGATTTTGAGGGGTGTGCTTGCCAGAGAGAGTTCTGGAAGGCATTGGGAGGTCAGCTCTTATGGAGCTAGGAGCTGCAGTGGTGAGCTGCTAGACAGAGCCTTTTGCTCCCAAGCTGCCTTTGTCTGGTGTTCTCATCAAGGTCCCAGACAAGTCTCCCCTTCCCCAACTTTTCTCTTCATTTCTTCAGGAATATGGAGGGTGCTCGAGAAGACTGACAGAAGATGACAGGGCTGGGCATTCCATGGAGTGATTCTCCACAAATATCTTATGCCTTATCTTTGTATAGTGAAGTAAATATATAGTCACACATAGACAAAAGTTCATTTCTTGGGAGATTAGAATACCCAAAGGATAGTGATAAATGGGAAAGGGGGATCTCAGGTTTAGTTATGAGGCTCAAGAGCAGAGATGAAATATTTTATTATTTCAATAATCTTGGATCTATTTCTCAGGGATTAAGAATCAGTTTACCAGGTGGCTAGGTGTCACAGTGGATCTAGTACCAGCCCTAGAGTCAGAAGGACCTGAGTTCAAATTTGACCTCAGACACTTAATAATTACCTAACTGTGTGGCCTTGGGCAAGCCACTTAACCCAATAGCCTTGCAAAAACCTTAAAAAAAAAATCAGTTCCCTTTGTTATTGGGAAGGATCTGACATTCTGTGGCTCTGTGCTTCCAATCAGTAGCCCTGTATTTTTGAGTTTCAGACTGGCTAAATACAAATTCCCTTCCCTGATCACCATTTCATGCTCATCTACACCATTTCAGCTTCATCCTGCTGGGGCACGTCTCTATCTCATTTTCCCTCTCCCCTTCCATAATGGGAGACCCTGGTTTTTGTTTTCACCCAGTTGATTCTATTTGCCATCTCCCAGACTGACCTATGTCCTCCCCCTGGAAATCACTCTGTGTATATTTTACTTTGTTTAGCAGTAAAATAGCTTGTGCAGGATTCATGTGGAGCTGATGAGCAAGGCCATAAGGGTATGTATGAATGGTACTGCTCCTTTTCAGACCTAACCAAGCTTCCTCTACTCTGGGGGAGTGGTTTCCCTTTCAATCCAGTCTCTGAAAAACAATGAAAGGAAAAGGGCAAAGGCCCGCCTACCAAACTCTTATCGCTTCCTTCAATCAATGGCCCAGAACTGTCGGTTCAAAGAGATAGAGATCTCTCAGGGACAGAGTAAGGTTCAAAGCCCTTGGAAGCTGTAATGTTTCACTCTCTCCAGTTTGAATCCCTACCCAGATCATTTCTCTGCAGAATTTATACTACAGTTATAAAATTTATTTTCTTGAACTAATGAAGAATACTATCCACCTCCAGAGAAAGAAGTAATGAAGTCTGAATGCAGATTGAAACAGCCTTTTTTTTTTAAACTTTATCATGCTTGGGGGGTTTTTTGGTCAGCTTTCTCTTTTGCAACATGGCTAATAGGCAGTTTTGCATATGTATAATCTATATCAAATTGCTTGTCTTCTCAATGGGGAAAGGAGGGGAAAGAATTTGAACTCAAAAATTTCTTAAATGAATGCTAAAAATTATTGATATGTAATCCAGAAAAATAAAATTAAAATTAAATGCAAAGAATGATTTTTTTTTCCTCTCCTAGGAATTCTTTTCCATTGTTTCTCTTCACTACATTCGTGTAAGAATGTATAGTAATGGGCAATGCATTTATCTTAAAACCAATTTTAAAAGGAAGGTAAACCAGCAAGTAAAGATTCAAAAAATAGGGACAAATTTCAGGAACAAACCTCCAGTGTCTTGGGATGGATGGAGAGTGAAGGAAGGAGGCATCACCAACTCTAGTCTCAGCAGCTCAGATGGGTCCATTCTCCTGGTGTCTGCTACACATTGTTCATGCATGACTAGATTACATAGACTCTGTCCTGGACTCTGAGGCTAAGGATCTCATGACTGTTGAGCTCCCTCCCTTCCTCTCTTAATAAACATTGGTTGTATTATGCCAATCTCTGCTTGTTGTGCCCACTAGCCTCTTTCTCACTTGCCCAGGTTCCATTTTGCTTCTTCTGGGGATGGCACTCTCACTCCTGGACTGCCCTCTGCTTTGGAGCTAAGAGGATGAGTCTGTGAATCACAGCCATCCCCTTCCACTAATTCCCAGGTTATGGACAGTTTGGAGGAGACCAAATAGAGGAATACTAGACATAGCCACGTGCTAGCTGTCATCCTCTCCAGCGTCTTGTTATATTCAAATCAGGAAGCATTTATCAAACTTCTAGAGATCAGGCAAGGTGCCAAATGCTAGGGATACAAAAAAAGGCAAAATCCAGTGCCCCCTCAAGGAGTTCAGAGTCTGGCATGTTTTAGACCCAGATTCTACAGTTCCCTGAAGACTTGGAGTCTCATTTATTTACCACCAGAGGCTAAGTGAACAGCAACTGCAGGTAGGTGCCTAATAAATGCTTATTATAGGCTCCTGGAAATAAGAGTGAGCCCATCTCTCATCGGTTAATTATGACAGTATCAAACTATTTGGCTAGAAGCAGCAGAAGGCATGAAATGAGCTACATCCTCAGTGGTACTCCCAGCCTCCGCTGCTGAAGCAACATTCAGTTATATATTTTTGGTTGTCCCTGAACTCTGTTTAGCCTGTTCCAGGGCGTTGGGTGTGAGCTGCCTGGACTGGACATTTTTACTGGACAGTACAAGTCTCCAGCATGGATGCATTCCTCCAGTCTTAAGGGAAAAAATACATTTTTTGCACCCTCAGGGGCATGATGAAAATCGAGATTTTTCTCACCCCCAAGTCTGGCAGGGAACATGGTGAAATAAAAGCCAAGCTGTGGGGCATCTCTTAGGTTCAGCAGGATCTGGGGCTGCTCTCTGGAGGGAACAGACTGCCCGGAAGCAGCTGCAGGTAGGCCAGAGGCCCGGAACACGACCAGAAAGGGTGGCATCAGAAACAGTTGTTCACCGCATGGCCGGCAGATGGCAACATGGCAGAGCGTGGCAAGGACACCAACAACTCGCAGTTCCCAAGGGAGATCCCGGCTCAGTAGAGGCGGTGACCCCAGTGGCACACGGCAGTGGCAAGAGATGGAGAGCGGCTGGTGTGCAAGGACGGAGAGGGAGGCACTCTGCTTACTATTTCCTGCAAAACTTTCCTTGCCCAGAAGTGAGGCGGGCACACTTGGGGGGGGGGGGGATTTTCCTTATTTGCTTTGCAGTTTCATTTTTTTTTTTAGGTTTTTGCAAGGCAAACGGGGTTAAGTGACTTTCCCAAGGCCACACAGCTAGGTCATTATTAAGTGTCTGAGACCGGATTTGAACCCAGGTACTCCTGACTCCAGGGCTGGGGCTTTATCCACGGTGCCACCTAGCCACCCCAGTTTCATTGTCTTTTGCTTTCAGCTTGTCCTCTCGTTTGGTGTTAGAGACCCCAAACAATGGCTTGTAGACTGTGGTTTTAAATGAAGTGTATCTTGAACTTCATATAGCTTTCAAGGGCTCTTGACTCAGTGGAGCCCAGGCTACAGATAACTCATGTGCAGAGGGAGATCCCAGACCTCCAGAGATGGGTCTTCAACTACCATCTGGTCCAACCCTTAGCTGAAGGGAAGCCCTACTTCAAACTAGAAAGTGATAATGCAGCCTCAGCCTGAAGACCTCCAAGGAAAGGAAATCCCAAGCTTCTCAAGGCAGCCTATTCCACTAGTGGATGGCTTTAATTGCGAAGATTTTTTTTTTTTTTTACTGACTCAAATGCTTAATTTGGAAGCTCTTTTGATGAAACCGGCCCATCCTGTGTGACTCTTGCCCATTTTCTCCATTCTTGCCTTGAGATGCTGAATCCAACTTGCTGGAGGATTTTTCCTGACACCTGAAGGACATGGAGGCTACCCACTTGTCCTCCCTCACTCTCTTCTTGGAACTGGCCTGTCTTTTCCTGTCCTATTTTTCTTTACCTTTTATTCCTGTTCCCTGAAGTCTCTCATTGGTTACATGTTATGGGTTTCTCACATATATCTCAACTGCCCTGTGATAATCATTTTTTAATTCAGAGACTGGTGAATTCCATCTCTCACTGCCAAACAACATTGGTAGAGGAATAGTATTAAAAGCAAGCTTTTGTGACCATTGGAAGGCAAAGTTAAAAGTTCTGCCATTTTTTTTTTTTTTAGGTTTTTGCAAGGCAATAGGGTTAAGTGGTTTGCCCAAGGCCACACAGCTAGGTAATTATTAAGTGTCTGAGACCGGATTTGAACCCAGGTATTCCTGACTCCAGGGCCAGTACTTTATCCACTGTGCCACCTAGCTGCCCCAAGTTCTGGCATTTTCTAAAGGCAACCTATCCTGCTTGCCACCTCCTGTTCTTTTCTGGACCCCAGATTTCCTCTCTGTACTGCCTGTCCTCGACAATGTTGTGAGGATAAAATGAGATATTTGTAAAACTCTTAGTACAGTGGCTGAATATAGTAGCTGCTTAATCCCTTTCCTTCTCTTCCTTCCTGACAAGAGCATTGACCCAAGCCTGGCCATTTTACCAGGACTTGTACCTGGCCTTGTTTGAAAGAGTGCAGAGGTCAGGTGCAAGATCATTGCCTAATCAGCCCAAGCTTCCAGTGGACCCGAGTAGTGGTGCCTTCCCCCTTCCTGGTGGCTTTCACAGACATCCCCTTCTTGGTTCTAGTCTACCAAATGGAATTTTGGGGGAAGTTTTTTCTGGCCATTTGTGCTCTTATTCCTATTTTGTAATGAAATGGAGGATGATAGAGGTGAATTGATTTGCCCAGAATCACACAGTTAATAAATACCCCAGGGCTTCTTGAGTCCAGGTGCATCATGACACCCTCTAGTGGCCTTTGTAGTCGACACCCAAGCCAGAACTGGGTGCACCCACCCCTGTCTTGTTCACTTTCTCTTCTTTCTGGCATACAGGGAGGTGGAGTTGGGATGAGCTGCCTCCTGAGACTCCAACAGGAGCAGCAAATATTTTAGCCCCTCACCTAGAGGCAGTATCTTGCCTTGAGCACGTGGCACCCCACTCCACCCCTGTTTTTGCTATGAGACTCCTGATTATCATGGGTCATCCTGTGATGGGAATTTGGGTAGCCACCTTGTTGAGTCCTCAAAGATTCAAATGCAATCTGGGACACCTGGGAGGAAGCAGCTGCTCCCTTCCTGGGGGAGGCACTTGTACCGAAGCAAAGCAGTACTAAGGACAGAGAGATGCCATGAGATAGTCACCCAAGGAAAAGTTTCAGAAAGCATGAGCCCTCTGTGGCAGAGAGTGGTGTTAGCTACGGGCTCGGTAAAATCTCTGGAGCCCAGTTCCAGATGGGCACATCCTGTGGCAGAGCTAAGTGTGGAAGATAGGGAAAAAGTGAAATTTCTCTGTCCTCAAGAATCTTACATTCTATTGTTAGTGGCAAAATGTACCCTAAGAATTGCATAAAAATAAACACAAGCTAATTTGTGGGGAACACTGCTAATTTGGGGTTGGGGGGGACGAATCAGGAAAGATTCCATGTTGAAGGTGAGCTGAGTTTTAAACAAGATTCCAAGGAGTGGAGGGGAGGAAGAAGAATATTCCAGGCATGGGGACTCCAAGGCAAATGAAGGTAGTAAATGGATCAGCCCACGTAAGAATGACAAAGGGGCCAGTTTGCTGGGCCATGGAACAGGTGAAGGGGAGTGCTAGCTAACAGATCTGGATAGGGCAGTTGGAATGGGGTTGTTTAAATGTCAGAGCTTATAGCTGACTGGAAGCTAGAGTATGTAGAGGTTTCTGAGCAGTGCTATCCATGAGACAGTCATGGAAAGAGCTGGGGAGGAGAGATTGGGAGCATATAACTCTATTGCATTAGACGCCTAGATGAGATCTGCCACTAGCATCATGGTCTTCTAAGGGGAAGGGATGGATGCCAGAGTAGCATAGCAGAAGCAGTGTTGTTTGACAAAGGAGTGAGTCTATGGAGGAAGAATGAGGCTGCATGGCGGGATGATGAATGTGGCAATGCCCTTGGCAGCAATGGGTTGAGTTGGGGAATGATGGGAGTTCCGTTTTGGATGTCTTGGAGATGGTTCTGGAACACTGAGTATCACAATGACTCTTTATCCTCTTTCCTCCTAATCTCATAGCTTCTTCCACCACCATTTGTGCTGGGCTCAGCTCAATGTTGTTGGTTCCTCCATTTTTTTGCAGGACCATTCTGGGATCATCCCCAGATAAGTGGGATGAGCTTCCTCGATATTCACATTCATTTCTGCACTTTGTCTCAACACAAATCCCATTCTTTCCTCCTCATTGCAGTCTTCTTTGTACTTTCAGGATTTTTATCTTGAGCATCTATCATCCTCTTTGAATTCCTTCTGCCTCCCACCCCCCATTTAGTCCACTGGATACCACTTAGCCTTCCCTCCAAATGTTTTAGTGTCTGCCTGCCTAAAATCTTACACACATGTCAGATTTTTCCTATTCCACCCCATTTTCTGCTAAACTCTAGGACCGAGTTATCCTTCCCCTCCCCTCCCAGAATTCCTATGTTTCCTCCCAGCAGCCAGTCCCTCCCAGTTAGTAAGAATCAGATTCAAAGCAGAATTTCCCCTTGTTAAGCTCCTCCATTATGGAAACTAAGGCATGTCAAGAAGTGGGGTCCACTTTTGGCTGAGAGCACCAGCAGATGTCTGCCCCTTGTGACACCTTCCAGTGACTCTTCTCGCTTCTTTTTCAGGATCTTGAGGCGCCAACAGGAGATGGAAGTGGGGAGCTGGCACGAGACATAAAAGGGGGAAGTTGTCAGAGGGGGATGCTCTGACAGGCCTTTCACAAGACAGGATGTCATAGGGGCTTCTCACTCTTGCTTCTTGGAAAGAACTTTGCCTTCCCATCAGGAGGCAGAACCTGCTGGGCATGGGTCTAAAGGCTGGCCCAAGGCAGCCTGCCAAGGGACCCAACCACTGGTTTGAGCTGGCAAGAGTTTCAGCCTCTCCATTGCTTAACATCCATTGCTTAGTTAGAAACTTCAAATAATGCTTCCTGACTAATTGCAAAGAAGGGTACCCAGTAACTAAAATTGGTGCTCACTAGCTGTAGAAGGAGACTCTGCCAGCTGAAGGGCTCATCCTACCATCTTCCTCTCTCTGGCCTCAAAACTGAAGATGCCTGAGCCTACCCAGCAACCCAATGACCTTGACCTTGGGCGCCTCTTATCCTGGCTGGGCAGAACAGAGGGGCAGAGTAGGTACTGACACGTCTGGATGCCACCACAAGCAGCTGGGGCTACTTAAGCTGCCTCTTTACCCTTTCATTTAGAGTAGTTTTTTAACTGCCTTTAGTAACTAGCTAAATGTAAATTTATTTGGAGCTACCCTGGAAAGGGAAAGCGACCATATAGTCACTTAGAAGGTTTGGGAGCAAAACCCAATTGCTAAAGCTTGATTTTAAGGGTATTCATTCCATTCCTAGATGGGGATTTGGAGAGATAGAGCACTAATGAGTGTGTGAAGCCTAGAGACTACTGGGGGAGTCATCTAGTCCAACCCCCTTACAGAAGAAACTGAGGCTCGACGTGGTTTGTCCGGGGTCACAGTCTCCCCCGTGCCCATCTCTGATGGGGTTCCTTGGTGTCCCCCTTTCTGTGAGTTGCCTTCTGCGTCTGTCCCTGTACCTGCTCATAACTCTTCCCCTGTTTCTTGCAGCATCTCTGCCTAGGGACAAGCTCCCTCTTTTTGCAAGGTCTCTGTCAAGGTCTCTGCATCTATCCCTGTGGGGGGGGGGTTCAGTTTTCTTGTCTTTCTGGCTCAGGCTGGAGGGAGGGCACCCTAGGCCGGTGGAAATAATCGATGAATGCAGCCATGGGGTTCTCCTAGTTTGTCTTCGCTTCCATGAATGCCTTAGTTTCTCATTTAGCTTTTTTGGTTTTCTTGTCTCTCTGGGACCCCACACAGCTATTTAAAACCCCCCCCTCTGGCTCGGGGTCAGGAGACTAGGTAGGGTACCAACCCTGGCCCTGCCAACTCTGCTTGAGCAAGTCACCTCACCTTCCTAGGCCTCATTTTCCTGTCCTGTAAAAAGAGGGGTTCCAAGACTAGTATTTCATGGGTGGAATCCCGGGGGTGGGTGGGGTGGGAGGTGAGGAAGGAAATAGAACTACAATTCCCAAGAGGCACCGGTCACCCAGGGCATTGCTCAGGCGCTCGCCTACCCCGGGGCCTCATGGGAGTTGTAGTTGCGCTTGCTCCTCCCGGCTTGGGATGGGCTGGGGGCTCAGGGCCAGGAAGAACAGGCGGGAACCAGGTGGGGGATGGGTAGAGCTTTATTGGGGCCAGCCCCGTGTAGGCCGGGGGCGGGGGCCGGGGTGGGGGGCGTCACTCACACGCCAGCTTCCCATCGAAGCTGGACAGGCAGATGGCGAAGGCCTGGAGGGGACAGAGGGGGAATCGGAAATCCATGGTGAAGCTGTCGGGGGCCACGCGGCCGAACTGCAGCACCAAGTAGTCCGCTGGAGGGGAGGGGAGGGGAGAGGAGAGGCCGCTGCGGCCGCCGGACTACAACCCCCAGCAGCCCCCGGGGCCGCCTCCAGCCCCGCCCCCTCGCCTTGCCCGCCCGGCCGGGCGCCGCTGCCCGGCCCCCCGAGCCTGTCTGCGCGGAGTCTCCCCCCGCCCGGTGCTCACGGTCTTTGGGGTGCACAATCTGGAAGTTTTTGACGGAGGCCTTGGTGACCCGGCCGTGGAAGTTGAGGATGTAGGCGCCGCTCTCCTCGCTCCAGGCCGGCGCCTTGTTGTGCAGCAGCACCAGCCCCTGGCTGGCCCCGCGCTGCAGGCGGCTCAGCAGGCTCTCCTGCCGGGAGAGACGGGGCTCGCGCCTGCGCCGGCCGGGGGGCCTCGGGGGCCCCCAGCCCAGCACCGCCCCCCCACTCACTGTCTGCGGCTGCGCTTTGATCCTCTGGTTCTGGGGGTCCAGGTCGGGGATGACGATGGTCATCTTCCGCGGTCCCCGGAATCCCAGCACGTTGGTCTCCTGCCACCAAAGGCCCAGGATTTGGCCCTTGCGGCCAATTCCTCCCCATTTCTCCGCGCCCCCCCCCCCCACTGAAGCAGCCCCCGCTTACGTAGCACACGGCCCCCAGCTCCTCTCGGATCTGGGTAGAGGCCGGCAGGAAGCTTTTTCGTTCTGGGTTCACCCCGTTATCGAAGATGGTGAATTTGGTTCCCAGGACGTTGGACCTGCCGGAGGACAAGCTCGCCCCTAAGAACGCCCCATCCCTCCCGCCACTGGCTGGCCCCTCGGCCGGCCCACGTGGCCGTTCCCCAGCCCTCGGAGCCCCAAGGGGCCCGTCCCTCCAGCCCCGCTCCTTCGCTGCCTCCAGGGCCCCGGCGTCCAGAAGGAGGGACCCCACCTGACTTTGCCTATAAAGTTTTCCCCATCTCGAGACAGATCGTTGGGGTCCAGGGAAATGAGATAGTTGGAAGTCCTGCTGCGTTTCCTCTTGCGCCCAGCCAGAAGAAAATGCTAGAAGCGGGGGTGGGGGCCCCTGTTAGAGATCGCAGGGGCCCCCCTGCCAGCCAACCTGGACAGACCTCTGAGGGAGGGATGGCGGCAGAAACCCGAGGATGGGCTGGGTTCCAACGGAAGGCACAACAGAGGTCAGCAGAGACCCGCGGGGGGAACCTGCCTCGGATGAATACTGGGGAGGCTGACAGGATCGGGGGAGCCTGGTATTGGGGTTCCCATAGCTCCGAAGACTCCTAGGACTTGGGGAACTGGAGTCCCCAAAGCCAAGAATTGCGCATTTGGGGGGTCCCTGGGGAGGAAGGAAGGGAGGGAGGGAGAGAGGAAGGGGGTCGTGGTCTCGGGGAGTCAGGGCTCTCCAGACCAGAGTTGCTGGAGGTGCCCGTCTTGGACGAGGGGCTGCCGGTCCGGACTGCAGGTCGTCTGCGGCAGACATACCTTCTTGCCGTCGGGCGCCTCCAGGTAGAGATAGTAGAAGGGAAACATGCCCTTGTCGACGCCCCGCTTGTCCCGGCTGATACTGCATTGGACGGTCCAGTTGCGGGGACCGGGCCTCAGCACGTAGTCTTCCATATTCTGGTCCGGCAGGTGGCTGGGGGCGGGGGGTGGCAAGGGAGGCTCTTTCCCGAAGTCTCCTGCCCCAGTCCCGCCGTCGGCCTCCGAAGACCCCAGCGCCACGGTTGCCGCCTTGTCCTCTACCTCCTCCTGGGCCTTCTCTTCCTGCATAATGCCCAGGGGTGAACCCTGCCTGCCCACTGGCTGCCGGCATTTGCCGTTCTCCCTGGAGCTCCCCAGGATCCCCGCAATCGAAAATGCCCCCCATTCCAGATGCAAGCAGCCAAGGGAACTGAGGCCCAGAGACACCTCTTGTCACCCAGGCTGTCGGCGCCAGAAGGGGGTTCCTTGGGTTCTTCATCTCCCCCTCCTACCTGGGTCCCCAGAAATGCCCCTCTGGTGCTCTTGGAGGCTGGGAGCCCAGCATGCCCCTCCCACTTCCTCTAGCCGTCCAGGCTGGCATCCAGATCCGGATCCAGGCCAGGAGTGCAAAGAGCCCTCGGGGCTGCCTACTCAGCTTTCCCATGGGTGCTTTTCTCACCGGGCTGGGCGGCTGGCACCTGCAGAGCTTTGATCGGC